>NC_133530.1:42075306-42375306 GCF_048544455.1 Silene latifolia
TTAATCTTCAGTAGTTTAGAAATCAATTAAAACCCCCACTGTGACCTTAGACAGACCGAGTAGACAAGTGGATAGTGACCGCCTCCCTGTGGAGATCGACCTTACTTACTGCTAGCTTCTGTTAGTGTAACTAGGTATTTTATTTTTGGTACCTGACGACGGTATCACCTTACATCAAGACGAGAAAAAAAAAAGACAATTAAATCAACATAGAAATAGAAATGATAACGCAAAAAAAAAAAAAAAAAAAAAAAAAAACAAATAATTAAATTAAAAATGACAGTATAAAATATCTCTCAGATCGGTATGATACCACTCATCATCGAGATTTAATGAAGACTCGGTAACAATAACTAAATGCTGACATACAACTTTTTGTGGGGTGACATTTTAGTTAATTAGCTGTCAATAGTAATCATACCTTACCTTGAATGCTAACAAACCAAACTATCGAAACTTTATAACATCTCAGAATGGTCATACATCCCCATTCATCATCGATATCGAACCTTTATAAAATCTAAGAATGTCCACAACTGTAACACAATCATAATCAGAATATTAATATTAATATTGTAGTTCAGTGAAAACACATACACAATAATGATAATAATGGATAACATTAATTATTAATTAAATTGAAGTAAATTGAATAATTAAACAAATTAGAGATTATCAAATAACTCCCCACACATCATACCACTACTACTTCCACAATCTTCCATTTTCAATTAACTCCCACATACTACCCAAAACCCATACTTAACTCCCTCCATATAATCATCATACCTTTCCTGCCACTTATTTCCAAACAAACAACACATTAACAAAATACATTCAACAACAATGGAGCAACCTACCCAAAAAACAATTGCTGAACTTCAAGAAAGAGACTTTAACGTATACATAAAAGCAAGGGTGATAAAGAAATGGAAGAAAGTTGATTGGAACAATCAACGAAAAGGGTATTTTCATAAAGTTGTATTCTTATTGGTTGATGAAGAGAACAATGTTATGCAAGGATTAATCACAAAATCACTCATTAAGAAGTATGATGGAAGAATTCAAGAAGGTAAAACATACAAAATTAGAAGATTCCAAACAATTCGTAATAATGGATTCAACATTGCAACAACACACAAGTGCCAGATCAGATTTGGTACACGGACAACTATTGATGAAATAGAGGATGGCTCAATTCCAAAACATGGTTTTAAGTTTGTCGGTTTTGAAGAAATCATTGGTGACAAACTAGAAGGAAGGCAACTAATAGGTATGATCATTAGCACCTTAATTTTTTTAATGTTGTTTAATCTCATATTGAATACTTTCCACAATGAATTTTATATTTTATGTATAATTTACTAAATAAATTTTATTTTATTATAGATGTCATTGCGGGAGTAGATGACTACAAAGCTGTCTTCGTACATAACAACTACAAAAGAATGGCTCTTGACTTGGCAAGAAAAAAGTAAGACTAATATTATTTTCAATTCTCAACATAATTTCAAAGTTCATTTAAAAAAATGTCACATTACTTATCAAAACAATCCTTATCAAATTGCAGCGATACTCAATTATCATTTTGGATGTGGGGGCTTTACACTAAAGACGGTGAACATAAAGCAACAAATCTTCGCTACAAGTCCGAGAAACCAGTTATTGTTTTACAATGCGTGGAAAGGGTAGTCACAAAAGGTAACATCTACGATACATGTCCAGCTCATTAAAATAAACTCCATTTTCCATATTACTTCATTTTAAATTCACACACTAAATATTTATTTATTTATTTCGAATTATAGGGGGACATATACGTATATCAACTATAGACGATGCGACAAAGATTTATGTTAATCCGGACATACCAGAGGCACATGATATTAGAGCAAGGTGAGCACATAAAAAAAATTCTTTTAAACATAAAAATATACAAATACAAGTTTAATTCATCTACCAAATCATGCAGATTAACAGTAAGGCCTGGTAGAAGCAAAGGTGTTGTTAAAAGCAAGAACAAGACAATATTGGATGATAGTTGCAAGACACTACATGAAATCATGTCTACTGAATTGGTTAGCATATACATGATACACAAACATTATTAATCATTGCTTTAGCTTTTGAATACTTACTAAAATCAGATCAATAAAACAGGCTGGCAAGTATGTGACAGTTGCATACTTAACTGAAATAGATGACACTTTTGGATAGTACCGTAATATATGCCAAAAGTGTACAAGTCCAGTTGGGAAGAGACATGGCAAATGGTACTGCTCAGACGAAAGTTGTATTGCACATGAAGAGGGCAGCCAAGATAGAGCCACAAGGTAAAATCTCATGTATATTTATTCTACAATATAATTTAGTATATATATCTTACGAAATAACAATATTTGATACATGCAGATTTAAGGTGAGATTTTTAATCAACGACGACAGTGGAGCGAAGGCAAACTTAATCATGTATGATAAACAAATAAAAAAGAAGGTTGCAAAGATTCCTTTGGAATGTTTAGGCAGACTAAAACAGGTATGAGTACTAAATTACATTACACACTAATACTTTTTGTTACATTTAATCTTAATCATAGCATACTAAGGTTATCTAAACATTAAAATATACACAGCAAGGGGATGTGCGTGGAGTGCCACAAGAACTAACTTCAATGTTACAAAAGAAGTATGTACTCAAGTTAATAGTTGACAAAAGGTACAACTTGGAATTAAGTTCAAGGTGCTACACTCTTGTGGACTACAGTGATGATTTGAGACACGTAGAAGCATGGACTAAACAATACAAAATGATAGAGGTAATAAAGTAGTTTAAATTGTTTATTAAATTTTATCAAATATAAAAAATCGTTTAGCTAACAATTTTAATATTTTAAAAACAGGAAATGAGTGATGCATCAAGTGAAATACCAGACTCAATGGGCTGTCTTTTGGTAGTGAATTTATAATTTTTTGCATTCAGGAAATATACTCTACTTAAAAGAGCTTAAAATATTAACATGATATGTGCAGGAGAAAATTCAGTACGAGAATGAAGTCTTAGCCGCCAGCATTGCAGAGGTAACACATAACCATCCCTTAAAAGATTAACGGTAAGAAATGAATTATGTTCACACTTTTAAGCGATGTAAAAAATCTGTGAACCATTATAGGATGATAATGCTGTCAAGGGAATACATAAGGATGAATTTGTGGAAAAACTTTCAACAATAAATATGACACAGGTAAAACAACACTTCTATTCTGTCTTTGACAGATTTTCCTTAATAATTCTTTGATTTATGACTATCATTATTTAAAGTCTATGTAACAATTGCACACAAGAAAGTGTCGTCACAAGTGAAACACAATCAGACTCTTTGCTGGTATGAAGTTCAATCCAAATATTGTAATTAGACTCAAAATTAACACAAATTATCATAAGCTATGATCTATTAGAACTTAAACTTATGCAAACAGGAAAAAATGCAGGATGGATAAAATGAAATTGTAAGTAACATGGAGTCATTGACACCGTCAAGCAAGAGGACATTATGTGCGACAGACAAGGACGGAGATGTGCAAGACGAAGCATCAGCAAAAAAAAGGGAAATCAGCGAAGAATTAGATGGCATAAGAAGCAAAAAAGTGCATTATATTTTATTTTAGTTTGACGTAATTCAACAGTAGTTCGGATATTATTTTTCTATTTTCAAGTAGTTTAGCATGGCTGTTTGTTTAACTCGGAACTATAGTTCTAATTTCTCTTTTCAATGTTAGAAGACGCAAGTTTATTTCAGAATTGCTGGCCTAATAATTGCTTAATTAGTGAATATCATAAAAATGAGACAAAAAAAACTCAACCAAAAATAGCCTAACAATCAAAGGCTAATTTTAATCGACAACATCCATATTATAATAATAATAAAGGCATTCATGTGTTCCGAAAAATCATGCTATTAACGAAATTGCAGGTCTCAAAATTAGTTCTTCAAAAAACATGTCAAAATAATAACTAATTAAAATTATAGTCATCATCAGCCAAAACTAAATTTATTAACATAATGGTCTCAAAATATTTATTAAGACATTCATATTCGTTCCAAAAATGAATTTATTAACATAATGGTCTCAAAATAAATACAACAATAGAACTGATTCCGTAATTTTAAATAGTTAAGAAACATTTAATGTGACAAAATAAATATGGGGTGTCCTTGAAAATGTGAGGTTAAAAATGACATTACCGATTGTACAATAACATTTGCAAAATGAAAATTTAAATAAATTATATCTTGAAAATTTAAACCCAGAAAAATTTCTAAATAATGCGCTAAAGGAATTTTTCATCAAAATTTCAAAAAAATGCGTCAAAAGAAGTTTATTTGCTGGTGGTAAACAAAGATACTAACTGCAAAAATTAACATGTTCCCCACTAACAGCAGCTTTATCCCATTATATATTCCAAAAATAGAAGTTCACAAACATTCATTCATTTACTAAGGTCCTTAAAAAAAATTATTTCGAGAAAAGCTTGTTTAACTCACTTAATTTTTAGTTGTACAAAGCAAAACAAATCAGGAAAGAAAGAAGAACAAATAAGAAAAGAGACAAGGAATCAGCAGGATAACAGCCTTAGATGTGCTAAAGATTCGGCAATGGAACAGAGCAACAACTCAAACTCAAAACAGAAGCAGAAAAACTACAGAGGAAAGGAAACAAGTAAGCATCTCATAAGATCAAGTTTTAGATACTTATCTTTCTAGGCCTCAAAAATTATATATCAGAAGTAGATCTTTTTAGAATACTTAAGTCAATATCCCATAATATCATTATATATAGGGATATTCTACATGGTACCCCTCAATTTTTTGACTTTCTACATGGTACCCCTACACTTTTTAAAACATACATGATACCCCTAATTGTTGTCATTATCACTCAGTGTATCCCTAAACTTTATTTTCCGTCAATTAAACTCAGTTTTAGGCGTTAAGTGATTACTTGGACGCGTAACCAAGCTTGTCATTTATCATCCCATGATATAAGGACTCTATTAGGCTCAATATCCATCTTTGGACGTGATAGTTTGGCATGGGATCAATAAATTTTCCGTCAAAATATTTTTAGCCCATATATATCAATAAATATTAGGATCGAGATGGATATTGAGCCTAATAGAGTCCATATGTTATGGGATAATAAATAACAAGCTTGGTTACGCGTCCAAGTCATCACTTAATGCCTAAAACTGAGTTTAATTGATGGAAAATAAAGTTTAGGGGTGCACTTAGTGATAATGACAACAATTAGGGGTACCATGTATGTTTTAAAAAGTGTACGGGTACCACGTAGTAAGTCAAAAAGTTGAGGGGTACCATGTAGAATATCCCTTATATATATTTAAAGCACAACCTGAAAAATCAATAAAAATAGTAATTAGATTGGCAAATTCCTTCAATTAGAGGGAACATATAAAAAAAAGTAATGAAAATTAGTGTTAACTTTTACGAATATATCCCAAATAAATCATCATTACTCCCTTCTCTCATCATGCTGTAGATGGGGCATTGAAATAAAAATACTTAGTATGGGTGAATCAGGACATTATATCAACTTTTAAAAAAAATGAAAATCAACAATTGTTCTATGTAAATAATGACAATAATTGTACTTATCTTTTTTGAATACTTCAGTCAATATCCCATAATATCATTATATATATTTAAAGCACAACCTGAAAAATCAATACAAATAGTAATTAGATTGGCAAATTCCTTCAATTAGAGAGAACATATAAAAAAAAAGTAATGAAAATTAGTGTTACTTAACTTTTACGAATATATCCCAAATAAACCATCATTACTCCCTTCTCTCATTATGTTGTAGATGGGGCATTGAAATAAAAATACCGAGTATGGGTGAATCAGGACATTATATCAACTTTAAAAAAATGAAAATCAACAATTGTTCTATATGTAAATGACAGTAATTGTACTTATCTTGATAAGTGTAGGCATACTCTGATTGCTTACAATTTGAAACAACCTAAAAGAAACCAAAATATAATGGGTAGAACAAGATTTAAAAATAATTATTTTTAAATATACAAGAGCAGAATAATCAACAATTAGGCATACTCGGGTTGCTGACTCGGGTTTGGACTCTGGTTTGGACTCGGGTTTGGACTCGGGTTTATGACTCGAGTTTATGACTCGGGTTGGTGACTCGGATTGGTGATTTAGACATTTAGGGTTGAATATCTGGGTTTCAAACCCAAAAATTAGTCTCTCAAATTGAGGTGTAGAGAAGAACATTAACACAAAAATGATACAATGAACATAAATTTGATATACCTGAAATAACAAATAAATCACAGAAATTGAACATGCACAGAAATTGCTTTGTTAATTCGAAAATGATGATCAAAAATCATTGATGAATTAACATCCTTGAGACGAAAAAAATCACAGAAATTCAATGTATACACAAATTTGTACAAATCGGATAAATTAAAAAATTAAAAATCATTAACAAATATGTCACAAAAATTAAGATCAACAAATTTGTACAAATTTGTCACAAAAATAAACATCATAAACAAAGCCTTTAACAATATTCAATCGAAATATTGAAATTAAAACGAAATATGGACAGATCTATGAAACCTTTAACAAAATTCAATTGAATATTTGAAAAACTATCAAGAAACATGATAATTCAACAAAATCAACATGAAAAAGTGAATATAGTTAAACGAATATGAAATTGACATACCGAATAAAAGGAATAGACGACTGAAAAGCAACTGAGAAAGGCAATATACGACGGAAAAGCAACGACGATCACATGATTTGAGATCGTTCATGAGAAATCAGAGATTGTTGTATTATTGGGCTCGATGTGAGGAGATTAGAGAGCGGCGGATGTGTGAGATGTGAGGTGATTAGAGAGAGTGACAGCCGAAAACATAGGTTTTGTGTAATGAGAGTGTTGAACTGAATCAGAGTATATATATATATATATATATATATATATATATATATATATATATATGTGAGTATATATATATGGGGATGTTCTATTAGGGTTTATTATTGGATCGTCTAGATGGGCCGTTGATTATTTACCCAGTTTATGGTATTATTGGGCCGGTTGTTTCTTACCGAGATTGTTGTATTATTGGGCTTTGTTTATACTTAAAAAAAACATGGGCCAACTAATTATCTGAAATCGGACCCGTACATATATGATTTACATGACTACAATTATTTTTGTCTTATTTTTTTTTATTATTATTCGTAATTAAAATATTAAATAAATTTCATTATTTGTATTAGTCATTAACATAGAAGAAATTTATTTCATGATTATAACAAAAAACTAATGTAATAGCCATTTCGTATATATTAGCTTCGACGAGACGACAAGCAAGACGAGTGACATCAGCTCCATCTGTGCAAATAGATCCTCAACATTGTACTCATACCATGCCACTTACTTCCACTACCACAGATATATAAAATGTCGTCTATTATAAATAAATTATTTAACAAACCTAGTATAAATTTTAGTGTCTAAACTGGTGTTTATTGCATTACTTCACAGGTATCGATAGTCCACCAGATGTAGTCGAACAATTAGTAAGAGATTTATGTTCAACCTTTGGCGAATCATACGACGAATATAGACCTTCAATACCAGAAAGTCAAGTAGCCGTCACCAGACATGGTAGGTGGTCATTTGCCTTGCGCGGAGAATATTCCTTCGGCCAAGAAAATTAATCCTCCCAAATCATTAACGATGGTTATTTTGTTTTAAATTATTATTGAATAATATCTTAACAATTCGTATATAACAATCGTTATTGTTATTACGTGCTTTTATCCTAACTCCATTGTTTATAAAATGACTACTTAGGTATCGATAGTCCACCAGATGCGGTGGAGCGATTAGTAAGAGATTTATGTTCAGCCTTTGCTGAATCTTATGATGACTTTAATGGTTTAGTTTCTGAAAACCAAGAAGTATTCACTGGACGTAAAATGGTCTAATTTCGCTCACACGGAGAATGTTCTCGAAGTCAACAAAATCAATCCTCCCAGCAGAACAACAGAGGTCATTTTATTTTATGTTATTGATGGATGTATTATAACTTGATTTAAATAGCTATATAAATCAAACTATTTAACTTTTCCATATTGTGATGACATTTAATGTTTGAGTCCTCGAAGGATACTGGGATATTGGAGACCCAGAATACGAGTGCACAAAATGTAGAGCGCAAATGTGGTTTCAAGAAAGGAAAAACAAAAAAAAGGGTACTCGATGCCCTAAGTTCTCACTGTGTTGCTCTGATGGCAAAGTTACGCTTCCATGGTTAAAAGAACCGCCTCAACTCCTGAAGTCTTTACTGAGTAGACAACATCCATTTAGTAAGCATTTTATTGAGAAAATCTGGGCTTACAACGGGATGTTTTCTTTCATATCCATGGGTGGGAAGATTGATCATTCCGTCAATCAAAGTCGAGGTCCCTACACATTCAGGATGGGGGGCCAAAATATTCACCGAATAGGAAGTTTGTTACCGTCAACTGGAACAACGCCTAAATTTTGTCAGTTATACATATATGACACAGAAGAAGAAGTTGAAAATCGGAAAAAAAACAATCAGGTATGTGATATACGAGACAAATACGTTAGAATATTAGCTTACCGCATTATTTGTAAAGATCGATCTTTTGATATTTAGTTACCCAATATAAATTAACACATCTAATTATTAATTACCTATGAATGCACCCACGATACTCCAGAGCGATTTAATGATGAGCTGATAGAATTGCTGCAAAAGATGGTCGACTCACATAATCCTGTTGCAAAGACATTTAGGATGGCTAGGGACAGATTGTCTTCCCGATGAAAACGTGGAGGTGAGTATCAGACTCATCTGTAGAAGAGACAGAGATGGAAGAACATATAATCGTCCAACGGTTTCTGAGGTAGCAGCATTAATCGAGGGTGATTTAGGTCCAAACATGGATAAACGAGATATTATTGTACAAAAGTCATGCGGAAGTTTACAACGTATATCTGAGTAACACCCGTCATTCATGGCCCTCCAGTATCCTTTATTATTTCCTTGCGGGGAAGACGGATATCGATTGGGAATTTCTCACTCTGATAATTCTCTTCGAAATAGCAATTCTGAAAATCCGCGTGATAAATTAACACTTAGAGAGTGGTATGCATTTGTAGACACCTCGTTTCTGCACCTCCCGCCAAACACCCAGTGATGATTGGGCCGCATGTTTAGCATATGTCGCGATTTTATGATGTTTCGTAAATCGGTTAATAAAAGATAACTCATACACTTGTGTCTACCTCATGGTTGTCATCTAGGTGTCATTACGGTTGTTTTGACAGTAATTAGAGTACATTTGGAGTTTGGGTCAAAAACCGTCTTCATTTCCTAAAACCGTCAAATCCCGAGTCAAAAGCAATGTTCTTGTCTACCTAAGGTTAGGATGTCATAAATGTTGTGAGTATATCTCATTTTGAGTCCTATATCACGTTTTTCGGCTAAACTTAAAGTTGACATTGCAAAATGTGCATTTCATTTAGCTAAATGAAAATCCGACATTTAGGCCCATTTTACGAGGTGATAACGACTTTTTTGGGTTACGCCTATTACACAAAAAAGTTCTAGATATTTCTTTTAGCTTTCCAACGCCATCGAAATCACCTTAATCCGAGTCTTGTAGAGAAAGTTATGGCTAAAATACTACACGCTGTCAAACGCGTTTTCTTGCGCAGAAGGAAACTACCCGAGAAAGGACGCAGCAAATGTTGCGCCTCTTTAAAGGATCGCAGCACCTGTTGCGCCTTTTCTCCAGGTTTTCTTTTTGTCCAAGTTTCCGTGTTTCAATAAGTCGGTTGTTTCTGGATCTTTCTTTCCTATTCCTTCCCAAATTCTACCCTTACCATAATTCCTTCATATGTTTAGTATAAATAGGGACCTTCGTTCCACATATTTTTCACGCGGGTGTCCGCCTTTCTCTTCTCCCTTTGCATTCTAAGTCCTTGCTCTAAGCTTTCGACGCCTACATGCTTGATCAATCGACCACGTAAGCTCAGATCATTCTGAGTACCAGTCACGTTTGCATGACCGACCAATTTGACCACTACACCATAATTAATCAATAATTCAATCAATCTTTTTAAAATCTTTTTTCAAGGGCACTTTCATATTTGCATAGATCGAGTCGAGTTACCACTAAAAACCGATTTAGTTAAATCTCTCGGCACTAACATGTAAGTCTGAGGGTGTAAATCCCATCTTTTTTTATTGTATTTTATTTTTGTACCAATTAATGTAAGATTTACGTCAAAAGTATGTTTAAAACCGACTTCTAAAAACCCTTTTATCAAACCGTTTTTACGGATTAGCAGTAACTAGACGTAGAGAAAGAACGCAGCAACAGCTGCGACTCTTCGCATCTTCGAAGAGTCGCAGCATCCGCTGCGCCTCTTCCGGGGGATGCCGCTGTTTCTGCTCTTCTTCTTCTTCCTCAGTTCTCTGTTATTTCGTTCTTTTGTTTTCTTTTCTTATTTTCTTCTCGTTTCTTCGTACATAATAAATTTTAATACACTCTTAATAATTATCATGTTTTATTTTCGACTTAAATCCCTTATAATCAATATTTGCAGGTTTTCGTCATTACATCAAACCCGGATTCTAGAGACTCGATTCGTTCATATGAAGTTTTTGGAATTCGACCTTTGTACATGTTTTCATTGTTTATTTCCAGTTTATCATGTCTTTCAAAATCGTTTCCGTCTTCATAATTAAACCTAATTAGTTCTAATTCGTTTTAATTCGTCTTTAATTCGTCTTAATCCGTTTTAATTCATTTCATCACTTTTATGACGGTTTCATACATAATTAACATGCTAAATCACTTTCATCCGAGTCAAATATCAATAATCAACCATTAAATACACCAACGAACATTAACAACACGCAGTTCTGACTTCACAACCAGAACTCACCTCAGGAACAGACGCAGTGACCACTGCGCCTCTTCCAAAGGACGCAGCATTGCTGCGCCTGTTCCGGGTTGAATTCTGTCTCTGAACTTCCATTCTTGCTTTGACCTTAATCCTTAATTACGTATTTATCGATTATTAGTCGTAGTATCACCTCTAATCTGTCCATATTTTCTAACCTAATTTATTTTCCCTTATTTTTCTCAAACTATCCGTCTTAAGTATATTTTTGACGTAAATCATTAAATCGTTGTAATTTATTTTATCGCATTTTATTTATTTATTATTGTATGATTCATTTACTTGTTTTCACATGTAATTAATTCTAAACCCTACTTCGACATTAATGAGTGTTAAATTACATGTTAACCGACATAGTTTAATTCACATGCTAGGATTAATCCATTGGATGTTGTATTGCATGCATATAATCGACAGCATATCAAATAAGAATAATTTCCCTAATCATTAGTAGAGGTCGCTATCGAGGCGGGCGGGATTAGGTGTTCAGTAAAAGACTTCCTAATATGTACCCTCACCCCTTACTCCAGATCTCTGTGAACACCCGTGTTCATTGGCATCCACGAGAGTCATTCTAGACATAGAATGCTAAGGGTAACGAGTTCTTAGTGTTCATGTCACTACTTTGTGTCTTGACATGACACGAGGTATTCGAACGGTTCCAATTTTCCATAAAAATTGGTGGCGACTCCACAAATGCAAACGCTTGTTCCCAAGCGCCCTCATGGGCCCATGTCCACAGTTTGGTGACTCCGCTAGGGAGTAATACACACACTTACGTGTTGCCAATGGTGAAACTTGAACAAGGTTAGGGAATAGTTTATACGAGACAGTTGTCGGTTTTCATTACTCGACTTTCTTAGGTCGTTTTGTTCGGCCTTCCTAGGCCAAACCCAACCCATTCGATCAATCGTCTCGTGTGGACGGTCCAAATTCTTATCTGGGCCTAAGGATAGATAGAGATTGACGTCAACCATACCGTGGTACATACTCATGTTTGTATCAAGGGCTTTCACTACTCGAGGAAATGGACTAGGAACCGACCTTACTCATGTTTGGCACGGACCTCTCCACAGACCAGGGTTTGATAGCTTGGTATGGCAACCCACCTTTTTTAAGCCAAAACCCTTTAAATGCACTCAGCATACCGTTATAATGCCTGTTTGTATGCGTACTTTGTATGTGTCTAAATTCCTCATTTATAAGCTAAATAATGCCAATAAAAATCATTTTCAAACCTTTTTGTCCCATTTATAAACTAAGTAATGCCGAATTTTCAGATTTTCAAATTTTAATTTTCAACAAAAAAAAACCTTTTCAAAAATCCTTTGTAAATTCTCAAAAAAAAATCATCAAAAAAAAACGTAAAAAAAAAATCTAAAAAAAAACCAAAAATATTTTCAAACCATATAAATGTAAACATGTAAATTTAATTGGGCTAAGTTAGAGTCAAAGTTCAAACCGACTGTGTCCTAGTCGGAACTCTGTCAAGTTATAAACCCGTCTTTTCCTGTATTTTGGGTCTTTTCAAATTCGAGTCAAGTCCTAAGGCGTCACGCCGTCATTTTGGACCCAGATCAGTTAGGATCTAAATATTTTCGACACCTCGACCCACACACTCGAGTCAACACACCGAATTCCCCTAGTGTCACGTTCGGGTACACACATACCCAAACCCCGAGTCAAGTCTGTCCCAAACACACGTCTTAGAATCACGTTAACTTCAATCCTGTCAATAAGGTCAACTGTATAAATGTCACTCCGTCAAAGTCAATACTCGAGTCTAAGGTCAAAGTCAAACACCGTGAGCCCAAACACAAGAAGTCACTCACGACATTTCATGAATTCACAAGTCAAGAATCTAGTCAACTCGACTCGTCCTCATATGTTTTCCTTCGTATATCCTTTGTTTGTCACCTTAGTATGCGTGATCCCATGCCAAATCAAGTTGTAACACGCGTCATTTCTTCTCGGTAGGAATTCTGCAATTTCCAATGAAAATGTTCAAGAATGTTTATCGGTCATCGTCGAAGGACTAAGTACTGCAGTCACTAAGCTTCAGGTCACCGTCGAAGATTTGAGCACTCGTGTCATCAATATGGAAAACCAAATGGGCATGATGGAACATTTACCATCTTCTTGTACCCCAAGGTCAGGTCATAGCTTCAACACAACTCACCCACCTAAGAAGACCAATGAAGACAAAGGAGTCAACCTCTTGGAAACTCCGCCCAGAAGGCCGGGACGAGCTCATAGGGAATTCATTAACCTCGGAACCACATATGAAGTAGCTCTACAAAGATTGGTTTCCCAGGGAAAACTTCATCCAATTGGTCCAACCCCAAACCCTGAAAAGATATTGCCTAGGTGGAAGGGCAATTCATATTGTCAGTACCATCGAGGTAGGGGACACGATACGGAGGAATCCTTTTGTCTAAAGCATATTATCCAGGATATGATCGAGGATGGCAAGCTTCCTGTGCCACCTTCCGCCAAGAAATCCAAGAAGATCGACCCTCTTGGGTCTAATATCATTAAACATGACGAAGAATCATTCTTAGACTGTTCTCATCTCCTCGATCCTCGTGACGACGGAGAGATCAACGTGCTTGAAGACGACGATATTCAAAGTGGAATGCTCATGCTTTCCATTGCCTTGAACAATAAATTTTCCAAGATAGAAGGAGCCATTGATTATCTAAACTCTCGGCTTTCCAACATGGAGAACCAGTTTGCTGAAATGGATAAGAAGCTTGATGCCCAACCTCTCAAGATGAAAAGTTTCCAGACAAACCCTCAACTTGACAATCCTAAGAAGAAAGCAATAAGCGAGCAATCTATTCCTAGTTCTTCTCATCCAAGAATCAAAATCAGTAAAGGCAGCCTCATGAAGCCTTCGTCAAAGAAACCTAACAACTCTCCCAGGTCATTCACAAGCCCTAGCCTTGAACAAATTATCCTCTCTAGGTCTTCTTCAACCTATAGGACCTACGCCTGACCTAGAGAAGAAGTCTAAGTTCTGGGATGAGAATGCCTACTGCAAGTACCATAGAGGCAAAGGGCATGATACAGAGAAATATTTCAAATTAAAACATGTCATTCGGGATATGATCGAAAGCGGGAAATTGTCCCTCTCAACCTTTAACCCACAGGCAGCTTAGGGAATCCTCATGGATATACCACTTATCAAAAAACTCTTCTTGACTGTTATCCTTCTAGTGTTCCCAATGATGAGGATGAGGTGTTCAAATGGGTGAATGCTCAAAGTCAGATGCCAGAGCCAGTTGCTGGAAAAGAAAATGTTCAAGCATGGGCCGATGATTACGAAGATCGAGTCAGAGTCCGAGTCTTAGGCTTTATTTCCCATAATTTTTCTGGTATCTTTCTTTGTGTCCATTTTCATTTCTAGTGACCTGGGGGCTGTCCCACGAGTCACATGTCTTCTCGAGTCCATACATTCATTACTCATTTCAATAAAAGTACACTTTTTCAATCCACTTATATTCTTCTTTTCCTTTACCATGTCCTCTGACAACAAGAATTGGTTTGAGACATTTTAAAATGAACGACAACATATGCCAAGTCGATGTGAGTACACTTAGATGATATTCCATTCCGAGTTGTAGAGGACCTGAAACTCCGTGTTCATTCCTTACCTATTCCATGTCTGGCAATAGAAACCTTGTTATACCCTAGTTTAGTACGAGCTTATCCCAAGAGATTCTAGGACGAATCCAGACCATCTCCTTGTTGACAATCCATAACGGAAGGCAAGCCTATTCCCCACAATAAACAACCCGTGTTACTAAAGACCAACCCGTTTCACATCAAAGGTGCTAGTCTGACTCAAATCCATGGTAGCAAGCAAATCTAGGACGATACGAGCCATGATCAAAGACAAAGGCTCAATCAAGAGAAATAACCGAGATCAATATCCAAGGCCGCAGTTATGCCCGTAATCCAAGACAAAAGAGTCAAAAGGAGAAGGCTTAATCATGTCCATGTCAATATCCGAAGTCAAAGTTATCCTCAAAAACCTGAATCAAGGATCTGAGCAAAATCCGAGATATATTCTAGACCAAGAATTCGAGTCTGAATCAAGAACGAGCCTGAAATCAAATACTGAACGGAATACTGCTGAAATATATATAAGACATCGATGAAGATGGTCAGCTAGCACCCCTTACTTAGCCTTTCACACATCACACACGCTAAGTCCTTCACGAGACCATTACAGGGAGATAGTTAGGAATTTTGAGAATCCTCTCAAGCTCGTCGAATATACCCATCCTTTAGGGCCAAGACATGGAAACTTAATCCCGCATCAATTAACCTACCTTTATGTGCTCAAGCTACATCAAGCCAAGAGACTCCATTTCCAAGCCATATTACAAGCCATAAACCCATAAAGCCTCAACTTCACAAAATCAAGCTCCAGAGATTTGTTCATCAAAGCCTCTTATTTCCGAGCTCCACTTTCCAAATATTCAATCCAGTTTCACCTTGACCCAGACACGGAGTCTTCAAATACTTTGCTGCCTAGAACGGGACATAACCATATCATCCTTAGGGTCCACTAAGTGTGCTCACATGACAAGGAATATTTTTACAAACTTAATTATACCTCTTTGGTCTATGATCAGAGGGAGTTATCTCAAAGCGATTCTTCTAGTCACCAAAGGAATATACCCTTGTGATCCATGCACTTTAAGGCCTTAACAGCATAGCTTAGGCACACACCTGAACTACGATCTAGTTTGATTTCACTCCACTTGAATACGTCAGCAGTCCTTATGGACACAACCGTCCCAATTTTTAACTTTTAACCTCAATTATCAACCACCTCAAACATCAACCTCCAACCTCAATTTCAACCTTACAACCACAATTTTCATTTATACCTCTTTACTGGGGGCTCCTTCTTGTCGCCCAGTCTCCTTTTTACCAAAGTTTAGAGTCATATTCTCATCTTGGGGGCTTCTCTTACGAGATGCCACCCTTCCTTCATCCTCCTTTTTTTGGTCTTTGAGACTCATTTGAGTCGGGCTAGTGCTCGGTCTGGACAGCGACAAAGGTCTTAGGTCGATTCTCCAAGTTATCGTGCCTCAAGAAGGGTCTCTTTTACTGCAAACAGTGGCAAAAGATGTCCAAGTAGACAGCTGATCCATGGCTCATGCCTTGCCTTTATATGACGTCATCATTCTTGCAATTCTTCTACCTTTGGAACCGATACGCATCGTCACCCACACTTTGCTACGGGTTGCGCGTACTTAAGCAAAGTCTGTCAAATTCGTCCCTGTGTCGCGTTAAACCTAAGTCTACATTTCGCGTCCGTATAAGGTCTGTGTCCGCGTCAGTCATGTATCTAAAGCCCATTGAATATGCATAACGCATTACAAATTCCACCTTTATTTCAAGTTTTAAACAATTTTATAAAGAAAGAGCATTCAAAACTTGTATGTTTCCTTCCTCATTTGAGGTCCATGTGCTAATTGTGTTTCCTCATGTGTTGTGTGCTATTTGCTTATTAGATTGTGTTCTTGTGTGGCCAGACCACTAACCATGCAGGTAAGTATCAGAAGCAGTGCTCGCTCCAACTGGGGGCTTCGCTCAAGTCCTCGTTCTCCCCAAATGACCAAGATATTCCCCGACTACCTTCCACTCAATTTTCAAAGCATCGAGACCGATTCTGATTTATCTCCGTATTTTTCAAGCGGTGCGAACCGTCGCAAGATTTTATCTTCAAGAAGACTGCAAACCGTCGCAGTATTTTATCTTCAAGCAGACTGCGAGCCGTCCCAGTATTTTATCTTCAAGCAGACTGTGAACCGTCGCAGTATTTTATCCTTCATCAGGACTTCGCTTGCAACAAGGAGCGGATTTCGCCTTTATCAATACTTTTTGTCCACCGAGAGTTCATGACAGCCGATTGCACTTCTCGAGAGATGGAGTTTGTTTCGAAGCAGACACGAGCAGATTCCCAAAAATGATTCAATCCAGACAGAATCATCAGCATATTCCCCGACGAGAGTTCGCTTGAGACCGACGCAAGCAGATTCCATCAGCAATTTCTACCGACGTCCTGCTGTCCTCCATTTGTTCCGAGAAAGAAGTCTCAGGTATGATTTCTTCTTATGGCTGGCGAGCCTCCTTACGTAGTCTAATGGACTTTAAACGATCCTCCCCGATAGTCGACAGACTCTAAAATGTTCCCGACGACAGGTCCTTGGCTACGACCCCTTGAGCTGCCTCGCATCGCCATAGTCGTAAGGTTGTAATCTTCGATTGACCTGATGTCTATACTTTGACTTTCGCCTTGTCCAAACCTCAGTCAAAGTGGGGGCTCTGTAGACACCTCGTTTCTGCACCTCCCGCCAAAAACCCAGTGATGATTGGGCCGCATGTTTAGCATATGTCGCGATTTTATGACGTTTCATAAATCGGTTAATAAAAGGTAACTCATACACTTGTGTCTACCTCATGGTTGTCATCTAGGTGTCATTACGGTCGTTTTGACAGTAATTAGAGTACATTTGGAGTCCGGGTCAAAAACCGTCTTCATTTCCTAAAATCGTCAAATCCCGAGTCAAAAGCAATGTGCTTGTCTACCTAAGGTTAGGATGTCATAAATGTTGTGAGTATATCTCATTTTGAGTCCCATATCACTTTTTTCGGCTAAACTTAAAGTTGACATTGCAAAATGTGCATTTCATTTAGCAAAATAACAACCTGACATTTAGGCCCATTTTACGAGGTGATAACGACTTTTTTGGGTCAGGCCTATTTCACAGAAAGTTCTATATATTTCTTTTAGCTTTCCAGTGCCACCAAAATCACCTTAATCCGAGTCTTGTAGAGAAAGTTATGGCTAAAATACTACAGGCAGCCAAACGCGTTTTCTTGCGCAGAAGGAAACTACCCGAGAAAAGACGCAGCAAATGCTGCGCCTCTTTAAAGGATCGCGGCACCTACTGCGCCTTTTCTCCAGGCTTTCTTTTTGTCCAAGTTTCCGTGTTTTAATAAGTCGGTTGTTTCCGGATCTTTCTTTCCTATTCCTTCCCAAATTCTACCCTTACCATAATTCCTCCATATGTTTAGTATAAATAGGGACCTTCGTTCCACATATTTTTCACGCGAGTGTCCGCCTTTCTCTTCTCCCTTTGAATTCTAAGTCCTTGCTCTAAGCTTTCGACGCCTACGTGCTTGATCAATCGACCACGTAAGCTCAGATCATTCTGAGTACCAGTCACGTTTGCATGACCGACCAATTTGATCACTACACCATAATTAATCAATAATTCAATCAATCTTTTTAAAATCCTTTTTCAAGGGCACTTTCATATTTGCATAGATCGAGTCGAGTTACCACTAAAAACCGATTTGGTTAAATCTCGCGGCGCTAACATGTAAGTCTGAGGGTGTAAATCCCATCTTTTTTTATTGTATTTTATTTTTGTACCAATTAATGTAAAATTTACGTCAAAAGTATGTTTAAAACCGACTTCTAAAAACCCTTTTATCAAACCGTTTTTACGGATTAGCAGTAAACAGACGTAGAGAAGGAACACAGCAACAGCTGCGCATCTTCGAAGAGTCGCAGTGTAATACTACGGTTTTATGAGTCTCTGGGTACTCTATCGAGTAGAACTTACTCTGTCGAGTAAGGGTGTGTTGCATCTTAAAATAGTTTCTAACCTGTTGGGTACTCGATCGAGTAGCCTTGCTACTCGATCGAGTAAGCGGCACTCGATCGAGTACGTTAGTTACTCGATCGAGTAAGTGTGTTTTACGGGGTTGTTTTGACGGGTTTTGCTAATAACGCGAGTTTGATATAAAAGGTTTCCGTCAGTTTATTTCATCATTTTTAACCTTTCTAAACCTTTCAACAGGAAAAGGAGTTACGTAGTTCTCTCTCGTCGCGTTGTTGGCAAATCCCCAAGGCTAGGAGTATCGGATCATCTTGTTCTTTGCATCATAGTGTTCCTTGCGTCAAGGGTAAGATCTACATACCAATTTTATAGTATTTAGTTAACTTAGTTTAAACCCTAATTTTGGGAATTGGGGATTTGTGTTAGTTTTGGTGATTGTTAGTAATTATGTGATTATATGTTAGGAGGAGGATTCATAGAAGAGGAATTTTGATACATCTGTTGAGACCGTTTGGTTGTGTTGCTTTCCAGGTAGGGTTTCCCTACTCAGTATTAGTCCCATAATGTGTTGTTGGTGTGTTGTGGTTGTTGAATATTATCGTACTCATATTGTGGCGGTTGTTGGTTTTGATTGCTGTCTAATAGTTGTGATTGTTTGTCTCTGGTTCTCGAGATGCGTTCTCGGCTGAGTGGAGTCACTTGCGGGAGTGGCTTCACGCCCTAGTTTCGCCCTCCGTGGAACCCGCCACGGGAGGGGATGTGCACATTAATGGGACAGGGTTATCGCTCGGTATGATGAGCGGGGATTTGGTGGGTACGTCTGCGGTCCCCCACCGGCGGGTGGTCCAGTCCAGGTGGACGGTCGGTGACGAGATTGATTGGAGTAGGTGTGATTGTGTGTGTGACCGTGTGAGCGCTTGTTTCTTCGTGTTGTTGGTTTATATAAATTGTGTGATTAGTCTCGACCCCGTTTAATGTTTTAAAAACGTGGTGATCCATTTGGGGGTGGTGAGCGATTATTGAGCGGTATGATATGACGCGTATGGGATAGCTTGGATGAGTCATCACGTGGCGGTTAGAAGTCTTCCGCCGTGTCGACGATGTTTTATAGCTTTGATAGTTTTAGCGAGACCGTCCGAGAATCTTGTATTTCAGTTTTGGTTTTGGTTTTGATCATGTAATCACTTTAAACTATTTTGTTATTTAAATTATGTTTCTTCATTGTCATTTGATTATCATTGCCTCGGGTAACCGAGATGGTAGCACTTCCATGCCTTGAGTGGTCCTGGTAAGGCACTTGGAGTATGGGGGTGTTACAAAATAGTATCAGAGCGACGATCTTGAAACCTGTAACCAATGAATCTAATGAACATAGGGAGTCAAAATAAAATGAACCCGGGGTAGAAGTTGTAGGAGCTAATGCAAAGACTTGGGAGACGTCCTAAAGTCGCGAACTCGCCCTACAATTTTGAACCGGTCACCATGGGATATGAGTTGGGATCGCTATGTGTTTATCTTATGAATTGTGTATCTTTGTAGCAAAGTGTGGTATAAATCGGTGGATGTATGTGTGTGGAGAATGGGGAATATGTAAGAAAGATGGTGATGATGTGATTTTTGTTATGTTGTTGGTTGAAAGCATGTTGCATGATAGTTGGTTTACATGTTGGTTGGAATCGTTGGAAAAGTGTATGAGAATGATGAGTAATGTGGTGGAAAAAGGAAGTAGTTCATATGTGATATGATTATACATAATTTTGTTTGTGTAATTTTATATAATGATTTCTTATACTTGTCTACTGTTGTATCATATGTGCTTGTTAGATAAAGAATGTGATTGAACTAGATGAATTGATTGGAAAAGATGAAGTGGCAATTACATGAGAATATGAATTCCTTGATTATGAACATGTTTATGTGATGAAGTGGATTTGTAATATTGTTGTGTTAGTAACATGGAAATAGGATTTGTAATGTATGGGTATGATTTGTGTTATGAAAGTTATAAAGTTAAAGCATGCGGGTAATACATGTTTGATAAGTTGAATGTTATATGAGCATGATAGATATTATTGTTTAGTTTTAGTAGGTAGTAGCATGTGGTTATGGATGGTGGTTTTATAAATATCGAGTCGCTTTTGTTCACCTCGTTGATGTTTAAGTTGTTTGAAAGAGAAAATCAAATAGCTATGTCGTCTGATTAAAACAACAATTGTCTTTAAACTGTTATAACTTGAGATGCATAAATGATTTTAATGTGGTTCCAATTGGAGGTGATAGCTTGTTCTTTTACGATTCTAACGATATGTCACACGCCCAAAACGACCAAGAAATGAGTGAGTTATGACTGTTTTACGAAAACTGGACAATGCTGAGAATTGCGTAGGGTACTCGATCGAGTAGCCTTGGTACTCGATCGAGTAGGCGGCACTCGATCGAGTGGTGATTTGTTTTACGTGCTTCTGACCTTCGCCTACTCGATCGAGTAAGTCCCTTACTCGATCGAGTGGCCTGTACTCGATCTAGTGACCCCTGTTTTGGGTCATATGCTTATCTTTTGACTTCGTTGCATATCATGTTTAACTCAAAGGTGTTATCTTGCTTCTTTATGCATTGTTTTATATGTATGTTGATCCTGATGCGTAAGTTACCCAATCTTATAATGTAAGGAGTGGCACCTGTGGTGAGTATGAGTTCGGTGGGAGGACATGAGTTATATGTGGTTGTGATAAATAGTGGAAAAAGAAAAGGAAGATCGTTATGGCTTAATTGAGACATAGAGCATGTTTTTTGAGATGAGATGAGTGATATGATTGTGTGTTGAGTAACGTAAAAGTAAGTGAATATGGGAAAGGGATGATGTGAGTCTAAGGAACGTGAGAATAAAAAGATTCAAAGTAAGGATGTGGATAGTGGCAGCTTGAGATGTGTAAAGAATTATGTAGGGAGATGGTTAGGAGTCGTGTGGGTTAAGGATATATGTAGTGAAAGTTCGTTTTAAAGGGGTTGAGAAGAGTGATATATAGTGAACGTTGATTTTATGGATAGATTAGTGGCAAGTATGAGTAATATCATAATAAGAGAAGATCCATGGTAAGAAAGAGTGAGGTGATATCGATATAAAATAATGAGATTTGAGTTTTGGAGCGATGAGAAGGTAATTGGAGCACTAAAGGGTTAGGTAGAAGTAATAAGGAGTTGAGATATTAAATGGAATTGTTGAGTATAAAGAGAAAAGAAGGATAAAAGTAAGCTGAGAAAAATGTTCGCCGGAGTTATGTGATGTAAAAGTAAGGAATCATCGGGATGTATGATACTACCAAGAGTAAGTGTGTTAATGGTTATACAGAAGTTTCAGGACAACATGATTAATCATGAGTTTCGAGGAATTAAGGGAGTAAGAGGTTGATTTAGTATCTGCACTCTATGAGATTTTGGTGGAGAGTTAGATGACGATACAGTTCGGGATAGTATTGGGAAGAATGTTGAGGTAGTTTTGTTGATGGATTTGATGTTCGTTATTTGGGATGTTAACCAAAGATAGGAAAGAAAACATGATGTTTAGAGATGAGTGTAAGAAGTTTGATGTCCGGACAGTGGTAGTGTTATGGTTTGTGACTAGTGGTTAAGGGTGATGGTATATTAGAAAGGTAGCAATTCTAAAGAGGTTGATTTTGTAGGGACCAGATTGATAAGTATGGTTATGAAAGAGTATAAGATGTGGTTATATGAGGCGGTTGTTAGTAGTTGAGTATTAATGGTGTGGCTACATTTGGCAGAGGGTGATGGATATGCGAATGGGAGAATATGTTATGAGGTGTATACGAGTTAATCTCGGGTGAGAGGTAACTTTTATCAGGTGGTAACTTACGTGATCAGGATTGACTAGTTGGTTGTGCTTACGGGTATATGATATGTGTAAATGTTTGTGCGAGGTTCTGACCTCACAAGAAGTGGTATGGTGTGATAATTATAAAGTTGTTATATGAATGTTCTGTAATATATGTTGGATACGGTAACCTAGTGGAATGATGATTAAAAAGGTAATAATTTGAGTGATCTAGCATAACTGGTTATACTTGTATGTATTCATGATACATGTTAATCTGTGATATGGTAAGGGGATGATATTCATGAGGTTATTATCTGTTTAATTCATATAATATGTTGCGTTGTGATTTAGTAAGTGGATTTGAGTAAGTTTTTCTTGTCTCGAGAAGTTATTCGAGTCGGTGTTTATGGGAATTGTATGTAGTTGTGATGTCTATCGATGTGGTTGTTGTGCCTCGGGTGGTGATTCGGGCACGGTACTTAGTGTTGTGATGCGGATATTTTCGCATCACCGTGGGTGTTGGTGACGGTGTTGCGATGCCGTCACCGGTTGTGGGTGGAGTAGGCGGGATGATTATGATTCGAGTTTCAAAGTGCATACCGATTATACATAGATTGTTATTTTGTTTGTTGTTGTTCCCTGTGAGTTTCGGTTTGGACACATAGATTGTTGTTTTGTTTGCTCTTTTGTTCCTTGTAAGTTTTGGTTGAACAGGTAGACGGTTGTTTTGTTTGCTGATGTTTCTTACCAGTTTCAGTTTGAGAATGAGGGTAGAGTATGATATGAAAGAGAGTGTCTTTGTTTCCGTGGTTGTCATGGCATAGGGATATTCTGTTGATGGGACACAATTGTCAGAAGTTGTTACAGTACATTTGATCTTGTTGTAGATGAGACATCGATGCACATAGTCATGGCAAGTGATTCGTAGAACATGTGTGGTAATGATCTGAAAGCTGCAGGTGGTTCATAATCTTTCGTTGGGACAGTGAAGGTAGGGTGTTTGGATTTAGTGTCATGTTAAGTCATGTATGAGTTTTGCGGTGATGAAAGAAAAGAACTTGAGGATCTTGTGTGAGTGTACGTAACAAGTGTGGATCGTGAGTTATGCTTTTGGCAATAGAAGTTTTATATAGTCTATATAGAGAGGTATGTCATGTTGCGGTAATGTGGAAGAGTTGGAGTATTGGTTATGCTAAGGGTTTTGCGGTATTGGTTAGATGGAGTGCAGAGTGAATTGAAGTATGAGAACTGTTTAAGTAAGAGAGCCTTGGAAATAAGAATGGTTATAGAAATGAGGTTATAGGCGGTTATCTTTGACATGTGGTGGTGATGAGGATAATGAGATGATATAACTAAGGATTTAGTATTAGTGAGTTACGAGGACGTAACATTTGTCTTAAGAGGAGTAGGATGCGATAAAAGAGAGTTTCATGGTTGTGCATGTTGTAATATAATTGGAAGTAGAGTGTTAGCATAGCGTAAAGGAGGGATTTGTTTTGTGGATGATACTGTTAAAAGGCCATGGCCGTGCTTGTAGTAGTGTGATGTTTAGGAGTTCGAGAGTTTTGATAGTGGCATGATGATGTTTATGAGTGTAAGTAAACTTCGAGGACGAAGTTTCTTTTAAGAGTGGTAGAATGTAACATTCCGTTTGATGTTATGAGTATCTTGATATTGGATTATCTAGTGGATGATATTTTACGGAGCTAGCAGCGTTTGTGTTGGTAGTGTATGGAGTTAGGATCGAGAGAGATATAATGGAGTTGGTACGATATCGTGAGCCATGTTGTGGAAGTAGGAATAGTTGGTGGAGTTGGGGTTACGAGTTCATGTTTGGTCGGTTGGGGTTTTGTTTCGAGTTCTTAGTTGGTTGTTGTGTCTTGATCGAGTTAGTATGTTTGTTTTTAGGTATGGGTTGAACTTCGGGGACGAAGTTCTTTTTAAGGAGGGAAGACTGTAATACTACGATTTTATGAGTCTCTGGGTACTCTATCGAGTAGGCCTTACTCTGTCGAGTAAGGGTGTGTTGCGTTTTAAAATAGTTTCTAACTTGTTGGGTACTCGATCGAGTAGCCTTAGTACTCGATCGAGTAAGTGTGTTTTACGGGGTTGTTTTGACGGGTTTTGCTAATAACGCGAGTTTGATATAAAAGGTTTCCGTCAGTTTATTTCATCATTTTTAACCTTTCTAAACCTTTCAACAGAAAAAGGAGTTACGTAGTTCTCTCTCGTCGCGTTGTTGGTAAATCCCCAAGGCTAGGAGTGTCGGATCATCTTGTTCTTTGCATCATAGTGTTCCTTGCGTCAAGGGTAAGATCTACATACCAATTTTATAGTATTTAGTTAACTTAGTTTAAAAATAATTTTGGGAATTGGGGATTTGTGTTAGTTTTGGTGATTGTTAGTAATTATGTGATTATATGTTAGGAGGAGGATTCGTAGAAGAGGAATTTTGATACAGTTGTTGAGACCGTCTGGTTGTGTTGCTTTCCAGGTAGGGTTTCCCTACTCAGTATTAGTCCCATAATGTGTTGTTGGTGTGTTGTGGTTGTTGAATATTATCGTACTCGTATTGTGACGGTTGTTGGTTTTGATTGCTGTCTAATGGTTGTGATTGTTTGTCTCTGGTTCTCGAGATGCGTTCTCGGCTGAGTGGAGTCACTTGCGGGAGTGGCTTCACGCCCTAGTTTCGCCCTCCGTGGAACCCGCCACGGGAGGGGATGTGCACATTAATGGGACAGGGTTATCGCTCGGTATGATGAGCGGGGATTTGGTGGGTACGGCTGCGGTCGCCCATCGCGTGGCGGCTGGTCCAGTGGACAGTCGGTGACGGAGATTGATTGGAGTGGGTGTGATTGTGTGTGTGACCGTGTGAGCTGCTTGTTTACTGTGTTGTTGGTTTATATAAATTGTGTGATTAGTACTGACCCCGTTTAATGTTTTAAAAACTGTGGTGATCCATTCGGGGGTGGTGAGCAGTTATTGAGCAGGTATGATATGACGCGTATGGGATAGCTAGGATAAGTCATCACGTGACAATTAGAAGTCTTCCGCTGTGTCAGACGATGTTTTATAGCTTTGATAGTTTTAGCAGTAGACCGTCTGAGAATCTTGTATTTCAGTTTTGGTTTTGGTTTTGATCATGTAATCACTTTAAACTATTTTGTTATTTAAATTATGTTTCTTCATTGTCATTTGATTATCATTGCCTCGGGTAACCGAGATGGTAGCACTTCCATGCCTTGAATGATCCTGGTAAGGCACTTGGAGTATGGGGGTGTTACACGCAGCATCCTCTGCGTCTCTTCCGGGGGCTGCCGCTGTTTCTGCTCTTCTTCTTCTTCCTCGGTTCTCTGTTATTTCGTTCTTTTGTTTTCTTTTCTTATTTTCTCCTCGTTTCTTCGTACATAATAAATTTTAATACACTCTTAATAATTATCATGTTTTATTTTCTACTTAAATTCCTTATAATCAATATTTGCAGGTTTTCGTCATTACATCAAACCCGGATTCTGGAGACTCGATTCGTTCATATGAAGTTTTTGGAATTCGACCTTTGTACATGTTTTCATTGTTTATTTCCAGTTTATCCTATCTTTCAAAATCGTTTTCGTCTTCATAATTAAACCTAATTAGTTCTAATTCGTCTTTAATTCGTCTTAATCCGTTTTAATTCGTTTCATCGGTTTTATGACGGTTTCATACATAATTAACATGCTAAATCACTTTCATCCGAGTCAAATATCAATAATCAACCATTAAATACACCAACGAACATTAACAACACGCAGTTCTGACTTCACAGCCAGAACTCACTTCAGGAACAGACGCAGTGACCACTACGCCTCTTCCAAGGGACGCAGCATTGTTGCGCCTGTTCTGGGTTGAATTCTGTCTTTGAACTTCCGTTCTTGCTTTGACCTTAATCCTTAATTACGTATTAATCGACTATTAGTCGTAGTATAACCTCTAATATGTCCATATTTTCTAACCTAATTTATTTTCCCTTATTTTTCTCAAATTATCCGTCTTAAGTATATTTTTGACGTAAATCATTAAATCGTTGTAATTTATTTTATCGCATTTTATTTATTTATTATTGTATGATTCATTTACTTGTTTTCACATGTAATTAATTCTAAGCCCTACTTCGACATTAATGAGTGTTAAATTACATGTTAACCGACATAGTTTAATTCGCATGCTAGGATTAATCCATTGGATGCTGCATTGCATGCATATAATCGACAGCATATCAAATATGAATAATTTTCCTAATCATTAGTAGAGGTCGCTATCGAGGCGGGCGGGATTAGGTGTTCAGTAAAAGGACTTCCTAATACGTACCCTCACCCCCTTACTCCAGATCTCTGTGAACACCCGCGTTCATTGGCATCCACGAGAGTCATTCTAGACATAGAATGCTAAGGGTAACGAGTTCTTAGTGTTCATGTCACTACTTTGTGTCTTGACATGACACGAGGTATTCGAACGGTTCCAATTTTCCATAAAGATTGGTGGCGACTCCACAAATGCAAACGCTTGTTACCAAGCGCCCCCGTGGGCCCATGTCCACAGCATTCCGTATTCAGGATAGACCACTGTCAGTTGAGTTTCCAACTCTGTTACAATCCAGTAAAGCCTATCACCAGTTTTTAGTTGCCGGATTTGCATCGGTTGAATCTCATAGACTAAAGTTTATATGCTTCAAGCAAGATCTTCTTCGCGTGGACAATTACAACAATCTTAAAAGAGCTGTTGAACGAGGGGACGTTGAGCCATCTTCCGCCGGTAGTCGTCTTATTGTTCCTTCTTCTTTGGTGGGTGGTGGCCCATATATGAGAGTAAACTACCTTGATACTATGACAATTTGTAGGTGGTTCGGTTACCCTGATCTATTTATCACGTTTACGTATAATCTTAAGTGGTCGGAAATCACCCGGTTTGTTAGTAAAAGGGCACTTAAACCCAAGGATTGTCCTGATATTTTGTCTCGCGTATTCAAGATTAAGCTTGAAGAGTTGATGATTGATTTAAAAGAGCGCCATATCTTTGGTAGGGCTAGAGCAGGTGCGTAGTCTTTCATCTGTCAGGTTTAATATTTGGACATATTTTATCAAGCCGTAATATATAATATAATATGTTTGCGTAATTCTATCACAGTTGTATATACTATTGAATTTCAGAAGCGTGGTCTTCCACTTGATCATATCCTTTTGTTCTTACGTCGAGAAGACAAGTTCCCAGAAGCTGCGGATATCGATAAAATCATTTCAGTGGAGATCCCTGATCCGGTTAAGAATCTTGTGTTACATGCAGTCGTTTGCACACACATGATTCACGGACCGTGTGGAACTGCAAAACCACGATCACCGTGTATGGTTGGGTCTACTGATGTGACCATTATTTGAGCATATTTAGTCCCCGAATTAGCCTTGTTCCGATGCTTTTTAGTGCATATTTAGGTCATTTATTGTCTTTAGTCCTTTGTTTTGCATATTCTTTGAGGTTTTGTTCCCTTGGTAGGAAAGGAGTGCAGACCTTGCATTTTCATGGCAAAATAGAGCTAAATTGATTGAATTCAATGACCAAGCATCAAAGATAAGACAATACTATAAGGCCTTTGTACATATTGTAGTAGTTGGGCAATGATGAGAAAAGATCCTTGCATCTCCGACAAGATCCCCAAAGATTATTGGAAGAAGGAGGAAGAAAAGAAGAAAGGAAGAAGCTGACTCAGAATTCGAGCGGATTGCCCTCGGGACGCTCGTCCAGAACCAGGAATCCGAGCGTCTTCTTCAGAGGGACGCCCGTCCAAAAACACCACAATCCGCTCGTCCAACAGCCAGAGAATCCGCTCGTCCCGTGCCTTGGACGCTCGGATTGTGTTACAGCTATTCTGTTTTCTTCTTGTTCTATGAAGGATGCGCATATCTCGGAAAGACCGGCAAAAAGGAGACTCGCATATTTTTCTGAGAGGAGCGATTCCTCAAGGACTTAATCGTCATTTAAGCCCTTAGTAAACCCTAATTTGTGTACCTAATCCCCACTATAAATACCCCATTAGTCTAATTAGATAATCATGTTCTTCTTATCAATCTTTAGTGTAGTTTATATCAATCTAATCTCTCTTTAATCTTATAATCAACTTTTAATCAAGTCTTAATACAAATCTCATTTCCTTAATCTCTCTTTTGTTCATCTTTCATTTTGGGTAATTGAAGATTATTTGGGTTATTATTGGGAGATTGACAACCTTCCAATCAATCATCAAGTACTTCTATTATTCTTTGCTTTATTATTGGAATCATTAGTAGGTATAATTCTCTTAATCCATTTTTAATTATTGTTAATCATCTTCATTTATTCATCATGTTTTACTTTGTTGGTATGATTGACAACCTTGCTAGCATGTTCAACATGATAATGAGTGAGTAGTTTCATTAACTAGGGTTAATGGGTAATTAGGGGAAACCAACATGGGGAATGATTCATGCTTAATTTAATATGTTTTCATAGTTTATTTGCTTGCTTGTTATGATCTCAACTTATGCACGTGTTATGTTTGATGAAATGCGAGTCTATGAATCCTTTCATTTTTTACCCATCACTTACCTTTTCAATGAGACTTGTAAGACATAAACCAACTCGAGTCTCATTAAACCATGCATATAGTTGAGTAGGGAAGATTAAGTCGACTTGTAGGTGTTGTACAATCTAATCGATTCGGCTCCGGGGCCCAAACTTTCTTAGGATTGTAAGATATAAACCAACTCGATCCATCACAACAATAATTGCTTGCTTATAATTTGAGAATATGTTTGTATGATCAATTCCCATGAATCCCCTATGACCCCATGACACCCTAGTGCCTTTTATCAATTGTTTACACCCCTTCTTAATCATCTTGCTTGTTTACTTTCATTGCTATTTAGTTTAGTGATCTTCTATTTCAACCCCAAATTGTGACACCCCTAGACACCGCTACTTACAATTGAAAATCTCACTTCAATACCCGTCCCTTGGGATCCGACCTTTACTTGCCTCTTTACTAATAGTAGAGTTGTTCGTGAAGTTATAAATTTTGTTTTGGTCTAGGTGCTCCTAACGACAAGTACCGAAAACTAAACCTCCAAGTGAGTTCGACCAAAAATGGCGCCGTTGTCGGGGACGGTGTTAACTTGATTTAGATTTTCTTAGATTGTTATTAGTTGTGTCTTTCTTTGCCTTGAGGAAGTAAAACTCCTCAAGGTTTGTTCTAATTATTTTCAAGTTGTTTAATATTTTGCATGTCTAGAAGATCACAAGGTAACTTGTTACCCTTTGATCACGAAATTGAAAGGACTTTGACAAACAATAGAAGACTTGCTAGAGGTACTTTGAGAGGTATTGGTGAGGTTGTAGATATTCAACCAAACGCTATTGATTTCTTCAACCCTTTTGCAAGAGAAGGTGAGGAGAATCCAACACAAAATCCAACACAAAATCAACCCACAATGCCTAAATTTTCATCACATTCCGTACCAACCGAGGAGAACCTATCCAATGGTACTCCCACACCACAACACTTAACCGGAAACTTTATTGCCAAATCCGCATTTATCCAGTTAGTCGAAAGAAGCCAATTTGGAGGGATGCCTGGTGAAGACCCTCACTCTCACATGGAGACTTTTTGTGACTATTGTGATGCGATTTCACAAACCGGTGTAACTCAAGACCAAATTCGATGGGTCTTATTTCCTTTTTCTGTAATTGGCACCGCAAAACAATGGTTGAAGAGCCTTGATAAAGCAACTCTCGGAATTGACTCTTGGAAGAAGTTGGCTCTAGCTTTCTACAAAAAGTTCTACCCACCGAAAAAGACTAACATGCTAAGAGCTCAAATTACGGGCTTTAAGCAAAGAGATGAAGAATCTTTGTATGAAGCTTGGGAGCGATTCAAGGGAATTTGTCGCTCATGTCCTCATCATGGACTTAGCGAGTGGTTCTTGGTTCAACAATTTTGGAATGGTCTTTATGAAGACTCAAGAAACATTCTCAACATGGGATCAAATGGTATGTTCACCGAAGTTGACGACAATCAAACTTGGAACAAGATTGAGGAAATGGCGGTCCATAATTCACAATATAATAGACCTCGCAAGGCTACTAGAGGATAAAATCATAAAGTTGACTCTATTACTCAATTGGGTGCTCAACTTAGTGCTCACATTGATACCATCAACTTGAAGTTCGAAAAAGCTATGGCTAGACTTGAAGAAGCCTCAAAATCACCAAAGCAACATGTTAATGGCATGACGGCATCTTCATCAATCCCAAGTGGGATATGTGATAATTGTGGAACTTTGGGACATGACCAAAGTGAATGTAGAGGAACAAATGAACAAGTGAATGTTTTTCAAGCATACAAGAGTGGTACCCCTTATTCAAATTATTACAATGAAAACACCAAATTCCACCCAAATCTCTCATACAGAAGCCAAAATGTTCAAAACCCTCAACCAACATACACCCCACCTCCCATGAGAAACCAAAATCAAAGACCCTTTTACAACCAAAACCAAGGTTACCAAAATCAAACTCCATACAATCAACAAAATGACCAAGGTTTTGATGTTCAAAAAGAGGTCCTCCAAATGCAAAAGAATCAACAAGAGTTTTTCACTCAAATGCAAAAGGATAGTCAAGTAAAGGAAATCACCATCAACAACATCCTAGCCCACACCAAAATGTTGGAAACTCAATTGACTCAACTAGCATCTTCAAGCTCACAAAGACAAAAGGGGCAATTACCACCTCAAAGTAATCCCCCGAGACATGAAACGGTTAGTGCCATCCACTTGAGGAGTGGTACGAGGTATGAAGCACCAAAGAAGAAAGTTGAGGATGAAGTTGTGGAAGCTAGTGACAAAGAAGAAGTTGTGCAAAACTCCAAAGATGGAGAACCAACAAAAGAAGAAGTTTCAAAGAAAAGTGAAGAAAAGGCCAAGGAGAAGGAACCCATTATGATTAGACTTCCTTTTCCAAGTCGTCAATCTAAGCCCAAATTTGATGACCAACTTGGAAAATTTATGGAAATTGTGAAGAATTTGGAAGTATCGATTCCTTTTACGGAATTAATCAATCACGTGCCAGCCTATGCGAAGTACATGAAGGACATACTTACGAAAAAGAAGTCGATTCGGAAGCTTGAGACTATCGCCTTCACTAAGGTGAGTAGTGCAATCCTTCAAGGGAGTTCACCTCCGAAACTTAAAGATCCGGGAAGCTTCTCAATACCGTGTACCATTGGCGACACAACGATCAACAAGGCCCTATGTGATCTAGGGGCTAGTGTGAGTGTTATGCCGTATTCGGTGAGTAAAAGGCTAGGGATGGGAGAGCTTAAATGTACCAACATCACACTCTAAATGGCCGATAGATCGACGAAGACACCATTAGGGATATGGGAAGATGTTCCCGTAAGAGTTGGGAAATTTTTCATCCCAGTGGACTTTGTCATTGTTGACATGGAAGAAGACTCCAATATTCCAATCATTCTAGGTAGACCTTTCTTGCACACCGCGGTGCGATGATAGACGTGAAGCATGGAGAGCTCACTCTAGAGGTGGGAGATGAGAGCATAACTTTCAATCTTAACAAGACCATGAGAGCTCCCCGTTTGCATGAACCATGTTTTATGGTTGATCGTTATAGCCGGAAGGATGAGAGAAAGAAGTCGGAATTTTAATGGAAGAAGAAAATTGATGATGCTCCATCAAAAGAGCAAGGGAATTGTAACAAAGAGAGCTTGAAAATCTCATCAAAGTCAAGCAATGAAGAAGATGGCCTTGTTGGCCAAAACAAGAAAGGAGGAGAGTTGTCTCTATCAACTCAAGAGATCTTTAGTGACCAAGTAGACGAAGTTTGCGGTCTTTGGGATGACGAGTTTGAAGGGATTTTCAATCCCTATATTGGTAATGCTATCGTTCAAGACCAACATGAAAGACAATAAGTGCAAAGATCTATTGAGGATCTTTATCATGATAATGAACAAGTTTTTGACTACTTCTTCAAGGTGTTGAGTAACATCAACAACACCTTGGCCATGCCCCCATAACATCTCACTAAGGATGAGAGTTTGGTGGAGTCCTATCCAAACCACCATTTGTAAATATTTCTAACTCGCTAACTTGCATTTTAATTGTTACATTGTATTTTTGTCATTTTCGGATTTTTTGTGCCTTGATCAAGATATTCATCATTTTTGAGAGAAGTGAGGGAAGGACTAATGATTTTATTGATGTGTAGTGCTTTAACTTAGTATGGGGATAGCAATTGCCTAGGCTATTCATGCCTTTTTAGTGCCCCTACAATGAAGAACACGGGATTTGAAGAATGAAAATGACACGGGTTATGCAAGTGCACGGATGGACCTGAATCCGGGTAGACCAAGAGGAATCCGAGCGGCTTATGGGTAATCCGCTCGTCTTACCTGAATCCGAGCATCCAAGGAGGAATCCGTTCGTCTTTATGAGCTGAAAAAATGAAAAATTTTGGTCTGTAAGAAAATCCGAGCGTCCCAGCTGAGAAGACGCTCGTCTGAAACTGGCCGCTCGTCTTTGTAGAAAGACGCTCGTCTTTTTGCCAGTGCACATTAAGCAAAGTTCATGTAAGAGAATCCGCTCGTCTTTAAGGAAAGCCGCTCGTCCCACATTGAAGAATCCGCTCGTCTTCTCTGAAAGACGCTCGTCTTAAGGCGAGTTTTCCTGAAGCCCATTTGAGCAGAATCCGAGCGTCCCAACAGGAATCCGCTCGTCTTTCCCCTGCTGTTTTGAATTTTTCGGGTGTTTTAATACCTCTTCCCACATTCATTTCATTTCATTCAAACACTACCCATAAACCCCAAAACCCCAAAACCCTCATCCTCTCCATCACCAAAAACAAGATTTCCTCAACCAAATTCCACAAAATCAAATTCAAACTTCCTTACAACAAGAAACAATCACTCCTTTTGCAACAATAATTGATTCAAGCACCAAAATCTTCAACCTTTGAGTCGATTTTTGAAATACAAAGCAAAATCCTTTCATCTTAAATCGATTTGGGCATAATTAGAAATTGAAGATTTTCAATCTTTTCTTGGTGTAATCAACAATGGCAAGAACAAAAGGAGCAACAAAAGCACTCAAAGCAAAGATACTTTCGAAAAGGCAACAAAGTCTTCAAGCAAGGAAAGCTTCAATGGCTATGGTGGTTTCTAATGCAAACTTGGAAGTTCAATAACAACAAGAACCTCCCTTGGAAGCAACAACATCAACAACTCCGAAAATCGCTCAATTATCCAACTATCCGGAGGTAATTTTCATTTCCGACTCCCATAGGGATACATTTGCCAAGTATGCTAAGAAAGCCATTTTGCCCACCAAATTCATTTGTGAAGATGCCTTGAACAAATTGGGTGTCCTTGAACAAACAAAAGCCTTCTTTGAAGCCATGGGATTAGGAAAATTGTTTACCATAAGAGAATTGGCATACCCCTCCCTTACCTTGGAATTCATAAGTTCATTGAAAGTTACTAAGGTAGAGACTAGAGAATACATCGAGTTTCGTCTTGCAAATGTGAATACGCGCATCACCTTTGATGTTTTGAGTAAGATATTAGGCCTTAGTGATACACCATATTATCACAAGATGCCCGAAAAGTATGACCCCGCTCCTCTTTGGGAGGCAATTTCCAGGAAGAAATTTGTGAGCTTTCATGCTTGTCGTGCTCTATTAGTCCACCATCCGGGCATTAGAGTGTGGCACAAGGTCATCGGGAATACTATAATAGCAAGAAAAGGCACTAATCATTTTACCAAACTCGATTGTGTTCTACTTGAGTCGGCCTTGAATATAGGAAGGGAATTCACTAAGCCCTACAATAATCTAAGGCTTTTGATGGAAAGATGGCTTAATGTCGATTGTGGTAAGGAAGGCACCGCTCATATTGTAAATGGAGGTCTAGTTACTCTCTTGGCCAAGCACTTTGATCCAAATTTCAACAAAGATAACACCTATGTGGCGATCAAAGGGGGCCATCTCATTGATATGGATACCATGATTAACAAGTATAAGTGGGTCAAGCATGATTCTCTTGACACCAACTATGGGTGGCTAACCAATGATGCTAGATCCTTCACTTTGTCTTCAAAGATTTGCCGATTGAGTGTTCACCGAACAAACTACCTTCTTCCACTCTCCAAGGACGCCGAGTACATCATCCGTCAACAAAGGGGCGAGATTCAAGAGCCCTCCTCCTCCATTGTCACACCACCCTACCCATTCGAATATCAAGAGTTCAAACCCAAGGATGTTGAAGTAGGAAATGATTACATGACCCTACTCATGAGAGAAATGCACAAAAAAGCATATAATGATCGAGTAGATGCATACAAGGCCCAATATCCGCCCCTCCTTCATTTAGCTAGGCAATGACTACTTGATCCATCATGTCCTTTGTCTAGTTGGGCGGATAAGGAGGTTTTATTTCCGAGCACATCTAGTGGTGAAAGACCGGGTGAAGATGAGAATGTTAATGATGAGGTTGTTGATGATGAGGGTGTTGATGAAGAGGTAGATGAAGAAGAAGAGGCTAATGAAGACGATGAAGAAAGTGAGCAAGATCAAGGAAGTGGAAGTGAAGATGAGAGTGGAGATGATTCCACTTCTATGGAGGAAAATGATGACAATGATGATATGATGGAGGACTAGCAAACCTTGGAGGCTCCTACACTCTTGAGGTTTGTCTACTTCTTTTGTTTTCTTTACTTTATCTTTATCATAGTTTGGAGAGTCCTACCAACACGAAGGACTAACACCTTGGCCCCATTGAGGTGTTCTTTTTATTGTTCCCACATGGAAAATCCAAAATGACAATTTATAGTTTCATGCATTGCATTTCGTGTGCATGAACTACCCCGAAATTTAAGACATTAGAAATAATATCTATTTTGGTTTGGGGAAGTACATGCATACGCAACGGGAGGTAATCTAAATTATGCTCTCCGCCATAAACAAAAACCCATGCATCATGTAGTGTAGCTTAGTATAGCTTGCATTTAGTTTAGAAATCATGCATCATACTTGCATAATTTCCTATCATATTGGTCATTGAGGACAATGCCCATATTAGTGTGGGGATGGGAAATTCTAACTTGACTTTTATTTAAAAATCCAAAAAGATCAAACATTTCGAAAAATCAAAAAAATTGAAAAATTGAAAATCCAAAAACAAGTTCATTTCCTTTGTAGTGTAGTCTTGTATATATTGTTTGTATATATTATGTTCGTCTATCCTTGTTCACATTGATCGACTACGCCATATCCGAGACATGGGGATATTGAAGACCACATGGTATGATCTTTCCAATCTCCTTTTTCCTCTTTATGTTAATGATTATGTGGCTTTATTTTGATTGATGCGGTATAAACAATGTGAATTTAGGACTTGCATTTAGATTACTTGGCATATTAGTTGGTAGAATCATATGCATTAGGATGTATAAATGTTAGTTGCATCATGGCATGTAGTTTGCATGTTAGAAAAATTTTGTGAAACCGTCTACTTGGGAAGTTTGATAAGTGTATATAGGCCCTAGTAGATGCTTTTTCTTCTTAAGACTTTGCTTGTTAGAATACTTGTAAAACACCCTAGGATGTGTCACACTAGTATCCTTTGACCCATGGATTAAGGCCTAGTCAAGAGTACCTTGTGGTGTGATAACTCATTGGCTACCGTTTATTCCAAGGTGACCCTTGAAACCATGCAACCATCATTCATCCATATTCTACCACATTTTGTCATCAAAGGGAATGGGCACAAAAAGAAATTGTTCAAAAATTTGAGTTCAAGAAATGAAAAGAAAAGAAAAGAAAAAGTTTGCAAATGCATCAAATGAAAAGAGGAGCAAAAATAGACTCCTATGCTTCAAATATAAGACACCCTCACTACATATGGGGTGACTTTGAAAATGTTCAAAAGAAAAATGCAAAAGCTGAAAGTTGTCAAGTGTTGAAATGCCAAAAATCAAAAGAAATGGCAAAAGAAAGTGTTCTCAAATGTTACATGCCACAAGAAATTAGGGGGGAAAACAACAACAAAAGCAAACTCCCAAATGAAACTCAAATATATATTGATCCCTTTATCCATCGTATCCATTTTTGTGCATGGTAGAGAGGGGACGACCCTTCTTCTTGTCTAGGCAAGAGGGGGAATTCCGCGATCCTCCACTGTTTCTAACACCATAGGGAGTCTACTCTTGACAAAAGCATTTAACGATTGAGGGCAAAGGTACCCTAGCTTGACACAATTTGGAGGGGATTTATTGGTATCCTTCTAGGCTTAGTAGTTTGAAGAAATTGCATCTATGAAGGAGTGTGTACCCTTGAATTGCTTCCCTTGTAGATAATTTCCGCCACTTAGATGAGGAAAGTGGCTATTCTTTTGTAGATGCATCCTTTACTTGATTTTATGTGCTTTAATGCTTGGATGTGTCGCCATTTTGGCAAGACCCACCTTGCCTTGCAAGAAGGCATCCTACCTCATGGTTGTCTTGTTGTGAGTTGAAGGGGCGGAGTGAGACCCGCTAATTGTCTCATATCGGCTATGCTATTAGGTTAGTTTAAATAACGGTCCTAGTTTTTGTCACCTCTTTACTCGGGACGAGCAAAGGTTCAGTTTGGGGATATTTGATGTGACCATTATTTGAGCATATTTAGTCCCCGAATTAGCCTTGTTCCCATGCTTTTTAGTGCATATTTAGGTCATTTATTGTCTTTAGTCCTTTGTTTTGCATATTCTTTGAGGTTTTGTTCCCTTGGTAGGAAAGGAGTGCAGACCTTGCATTTTCATGGCAAAATAGAGCTAAATTGATTGAATTCAATGACCAAGCATCAAAGAGAAGACAAGACTAGAAGGCCTTTGTACATATTGTAGTAGTTGGGCAATGATGAGAAAAGATCCTTGCATCTCCGACAAGATCCCCAAGGATTGTTGGAAGAAGGAGGAAGAAAAGAAGAAAGGAAGAAGCTAACTCAGAATCCAAGCGGATTGCCCTCGGGACGCTCGTCCAGAACCAGGAATCCGAGCGTCTTCTTCAGAGGGACACCCGTCCAAAAACACCACAATCCGCCCGTCCAGCCAGTGAATCCGCTCGTCCAACAGCCAGAGAATCCGCTCGTCCCGTGCCTTGGACGCTCGAATTGTGTTACAGCTATTCCGTTTTCTTCTTGTTCTATGAAGGATGCGCATATCTCGGAAAGACCGGCAAAAAGGAGACTCGCATATTTTTCTGAGAGGAGCGATTCCTCAAGGACTTAATCGTCATTTAAGCCCTTAGTAAACCCTAATTTGTGTACCTAATCCTCACTATAAATACCCCATTAGTCTAATTAGATAATCATGTTCTTCTTATCAATCTTTAGTGTAGTTTATATCAATCTAATCTCTCTTTAATCTTGTAATCAACTTTTAATCAAGTCTTAATACAAATCTCATTTCCTTAATCTCTATTTTGTTCATCTTTCATTTTGGGTAATTGAAGATTATTTGGGTTATTATTGGGAGATTGACAACCTTCCAATCAATCATCAAGTACTTCTATTATTCTTTGCTTTATTATTGGAATCATTAGTAGGTATAATTCTCTTAATCCCTTTTTAATTATTGTTAATCATCTTCATTTATTCATCGTGTTTTACTTTGTTGGTATGATTGACAACCTTGCTAGCATGTTCAACATGATAATGAGTGAGTAGTTTCATTAACTAGGGTTAATGGGTAATTAGGGGAAACCAACATGGGGAATGATTCATGCTTAATTTAATATGTTTTCATAGTTTATTTGCTTGCTTGTTGTGATCTCAACTTATGCACATGTTATGTTTGATGAAATGCGAGCCTATGAATCCTTGCATTTTTTACCCATCACTTACCTTTTCAATGAGACTTGTAAGACATAAACCAACTCGAGTCTCATTAGACCATGCATATAGTTGAGTATGGAAGATTAAGTCAATTTGTAGGTGTTGTACAATCTAATTGATTCGGTTCCGGGACCCAAACTTTCTTAGGATTGTAAGATATAAACCAACTCGATCCATCACAACAATAATTGCTTGCTTATAATTTGAGAATATGTTTGTATGATCAATTCCCATGAATCTTCTATGACCCCATGACACCCTAGTGCCTTTTATCAATTGTTTACACCCCTTTTTAATCATCTTGCTTGTTTACTTTCATTGCTATTTAGTTTAGTGATCTTCTATTTCAACCCCAAATTGTGACACCCCTAGACACCGCTACTTACAATTGAAAATCTCACTTCAATATCCGTCCCTTGGGATCCGACCTTTACTTGCCTCTTTACTAATAGTAGAGTTGTTCGTGAAGTTATAAATTTTGTTTTGGTCTAGGTGCTCATAACGACAAGTACCGAAAACTAAACCTCCAAGTGAGTTCGACCATCTACATGCTCAAAATATTTTCCCAAAAAGTGTACTGAAAGAACAATTATCGGCGAAGACGGTTATCCTGTTTATAAGAGAAGTAAAACAGGACCAAAAATATATTAGGACAAAGTGGCACTTGACAATGTATTTGTCGTGCCATATAACCCGTACTTATTGTTGAAATATCGTGCACATATCAATGTGGAGTGGTGTAACCAGTCTAAAGCGATCAAGTATATTTTCAAGTATATAAATAAGGGATCTAATCGAGTGACAATTCAGTCCTCTTATCGACGCCGCAATGACCAATTTCCTGAACAAGTGGATGAGATTAAACGATACTACGATTGTAGGTACCTTTCAGCATGTGAGGCTGTCTGGAGGATATTCGCGTTTGATATTCACTACAGGACTCCCGCAGTCCGAAAGGCTGCAGTTTCACCTTCCTGGCGAACAGAGCGTCGTGTTTGATGATGAAGATCCTATTGACGAGGTCTTAGAGAAATCATCGATGGGAGTGTCAAAGTTTCTATCTTGGATGAAAATTAACAGTAGTGAAGAGGAAGACTTGCAGATAGCGAAGGACTTATTGTACTGTCAATTCCAGACAAAATTTGTGTGGAATAAAGATCAGCGAGAGTGGATCCTGAGAAAACGGAATTTTAAGATAGGGAGATTGCAACATGTGCCGCCGACTTGTGGTGAATTATATTTCATGAGAACCATGTTGAACCAAGTAAAGGGACCCAAAAGTTAAGAAGACATAAGAAGGGTTAACGGCACTCTATACGACACGTATAGAGAAGCATGTTATGCATATGGCTTGATCGGTGACGACAAAGAGTACATTGATGCGATAGAGCAAGCAAGCGAATGGGCCTCTGGATTTTATCTTAGAAACCTTTTTGCGACTTTATTTTTATCTGGGATGTTGTCCATGCCAAATAGAGTCTGGGAGGCAACATGAAGTCTTCTAGTGGATGATATCCTTCATAGGCAACGTAATATTCTTCAAAACCGAGGTACTACTTTAATATATTGCTTTTTCTTTAGTTCATTTAATTTACATTCTTTGCACATAATAGTTATCAATACATTATGATGAAACTGAAAACACCATTATAGGTTTGTAACTAACTGAGGAGGAATTGAAAAATTATGCTTTGATCGATATAGAAGCATCACTCCAATTAAATGGGAGTAGTTTAGCAAGATTTGAAGAGAGGCCCCCACCCGATACATCGTCAACGACACATAACGCGAACACGATGGTCATGGATGAGTTGTCTTATGACAAAGAATCGTTGCAGGCAGAACACGCGTCTCAACTATCTTCAATGACTGATGAGCAGAGGTCGGTCTATAATGAAATTATGGAAGCTGTTGCATCTAATCAAGGATGGGTGTTTTTTGTGTATGGCTATGGGGGTACTGGTAAAACATTCATCTGGCGAACTTTATGTGCTGCCCTCAGATGTAAGGGTGAAATTGTTTTGCCTGTTGCATCTAGCGGAATAGCAGCAATGTTGATACCTGGTGGTAGAACAGCGCACGCGAGACTTGGCATTCCAATCAATCTCACCGAGAACTCCACTTGCCCCAGAATTAAACCTGGTAGTGATTTAGCGGAATTGCTGATCGGAGCGAAGCTCATTATATGGGACGAAGCGCCGATGACTCATAAACATGGTTTCGAGGCTGTTGATAGAAGTTTGAAAGACGGCATACGTGTTGTAGATGCGCGTAATGCAACACTACCATTTGGCGGGAAAGTGGTAGTTTTTGGTGGCGATTTTCGCCAAACATTACCGGTTTTTCCAAAGGGAGTAGAGCTGACGTTGTGCATGCTTCTCTTTGTTCGCTATATTTGTGGAGTTCATGTAAGGTATGTTCTAAACTTGGTTTCCAAAAGGGTACTAAAACGCTATTCAATTAATTTATATTTTCTTTGACTATTTTAAGATGTGTCTTAAATTTCAGGTGCTTACATTGACTAGAAATATGCGCTTACAAGCCAAAAGTGAAGGCAGTAATGTAGATGAGATAAGGAAATTCTCGGAGTGGATTCTGAAAATTGGAGATGGGTTGGTCGGGGATCCAAATGACGGTGATGGTGAGGTTGACATAGAGTTCCCCGACGATTTACGTATTAAGCACGTGACTAATCCCATTGCCTCCTTAGTAGATATCACTTATCCTGATCTTCAAAACCGGTTATGGGACCCAAATTATCTTCAAGAAAGGGCAATTCTTGCACCCACTCACGAAATAGTTGAAGATGTAAATGATTATGTGTTATCTCTTATCCATGAGCAAGAGAGAATTTACTTAAGCTCTGATGAGGTCAGTAGAGACGATACAACTATGGGCGAGCCCGACCTTTACACCACAGAATTCTTGAACAGTATTAAATGTTCTAGCCTCCCTAACCATGAATTAAGATTGAAAGTCGGTGTTATGGTTATGCTCCTTAGAAATATTGATCAATCGCGTGAGTTGTGCAATGGTACCAGATTAATAGTGACAGATTTAGGGAGACGCGTAGTTAGCTGTACAGTTTTGATTGGTGATAAGCTTATCGCGTACCTATGCAAAGATAAATTCCCTAAACAACAAGTTAATGTAGCAATAGGGGTCGAACACAAGGAAACGAGAATTACTTCATGAATTGCTATGGGTAGATTTTTATCAAGGTCGATTACGATTTGGTTTGATTTGGTTGTTTGATGATTAATAAGAATTATGATGTAAATTATATAATAAAAGGGAGTCTAAGGGGTTCGGGTCACGCATGCAAAAGATAAACATATGATCATGATAAACTTGGTACTAACAACATTGTCAATTGCTTAGGCTTAAAGACACCCACCTTACGATATTAGTGTCAACCTTAGACCGGGTCCTAGAGAAACTCTCGTCCATGACTAGGTCGTCCCACTATACATGCTTAGTCTAATTCAATTCCGTGCCTCTCGACTTATAGAACGAATAAACAAACTTAATCAATTGAATAGGGCCCTAAACAAAGATTAAACATTGTGGCACAAGCATGTGATAGAAGCAATATGAACAATATTATTATTAACTTATTTTATCATGTTACATATTTGATTATTGCATGGCTCCCCTAGCCCTTAGACTAGGAAGTTTAGCTACTCATACTAAAATGTAAATTGCAAACTAAATTAAGAGTAATGTTAAACATGATAATGAAAATGATGCAAACTAAATGGTAAGACATATAATATAAAATTAAACTATGCGGTATAAAAGGAGTAATGATGAAAACTATATGATAACTATAATAGAAACGTAATTTAAACAAGCTAGAATTAGAATTACCGAATGGAAATAGAACTTGCAAAGAAGAACAAAGTAGAACCAAATGCTTGAAATAACTTAGGACCAAATGTTTGAAGAACTACAAGCTTAACTAAATTGTAAACTAATGAGAAAACTAATGAGAGAATTATAATGCTTGAGGCTATTCTAAGGTGGAAATGGGACGTAAAATTGGATGCCTAAAGCCTCGGAATACCTCTCCTATTTATAGGAGAGGAAAGCAAAACGTAAGCATTGAAGATGACTATGGCCCCGATCGGGGTTGCATGGCCCCGATCGGGGTCGTGTGTCTCCGTGTTATTTCTCTTAATTCCTCTCTTAATTGCAAATGGTATCCAATGTTGGTGATTAATTGTGCGATTAATCACCCTAAGCAATGCTAGCATTTGGCATCTTAGGAACTTTTAGAATCCCATGCTTTTCCCATTGACTTGGACTTTGAAGTTGGGCTTGATTTTGGTTGTTGACAACAATCGTATTGCACACATTAGTCCATCAACTTCTTCATGAAAAACCCATGCAAACACTCCATGATAGCCCAATATTTGGTCTTGCTTAGCCATTGCACTCTAGTAGCTCATCTTGTAGTATTTTAGCTCCAAAAAGCTTAAGTATCCTACAAAACATGTGGAGACAAACAAATGCACTAGAATAACAAATATTAGCTCACAACACTATGATAAATGCTAAATAACAAATAAAATGGAGCTAATATAGGGGATGAAAGTATATAAAATATGCACTTATCAATTGGTAGTCATAAAGGCGATAGAGCGCACATTGCCCGCATTATACTTACGCCTTCAAATTCCAATAAATTTCTAGTTCGGTTCAGTAGAAGACAATTTCCCATTGCTGTTTGTTTTGCCATGGCAATAAACAAAAGCCAGGGCCAGTCCTTATCTCAAGTGAGCATTTATCTTCCAAGACCGGTCTTCGATTCGGTCATGGACAACTTTATGTCGCGATCTCGAGGGTTACAAGCAAACAAGGCCTTCAACTATTAATCTGCGACAGTAACAAGCGTACATTGAATATTACAACCAATGTAGTTTACAATGAAATTTTTGAGTATTTGTAAAGTTCAGATTACTTATACGTTTGTTGGATAATTTGAATCGTATGGTAGTGATTAACAACTTACATGTACCTCGAATATTCAATTGTGGATTTTTTAAATTGTCACGAGATTGCAAATTTAATCATGCTCATTTATATGCTTCCGTATCTAATTTTCGCGATTGTTACTACGCCCCGTATATTTTTTGCACGGGTTTAACACTAGTTAAGAAGGTTATTTTCGAGAAAAAGAAAAAGGAAACATATATGAAGGATTGAAGGGTGTGATGTCATCATATCAATGGCAAAGTCACGTGCTCACATGGAAACCGTTCCCATAATTCCAACCCCAAAAAGTGATTTAAAAAAAAAAAAATCAGATAAACTCAACAAATAATAAAAAAAATAAAAAAAAATATTTTATTGGCAGTTTAAATAAGAGAGTGGGGTCGCAGCATATCCCCACCTTCATACAAATCGCCGTGTCTCTCGCTCCTCGCATTTTTTCCGTCACCCTTTTGTTTAGGTTTGCTTTTCTTCCTACTACTTTCTCACTTCCTCATTTTTAATCCCTAATTTTTAATTTTTAATCAACATTTTGACCAAAATTCTGTATTTTTTCACAAGTTACAAGTTTATCCAAGTAATGTTAGCAAATTCGATCAACTAAATTTATTAAATGTTGCGGAATTATTGATTAACTGATGCTGATGATTGATTGTTTGTGACATTTTACTCAATCAGTTCGCCTTGTTTAAGACGGTCTTTTAAGTTGAAACCTCTCCCAAGTCACAATTGTCCTTTTATTTTTGCCTTATTTAAATCGAGTATGAGTGTTGTCTTAACTTAAGACGGTTTTAACTAAGAATTTGTGTTACTCGATATTCTTGTTTTAAAATTTAAATGAGTTCGTCTTGTTAGTTTGTTTTTGTCATGGTATACTCGTTCGTTTATGTATACTAATCAATGAGTAGATTCTTGAAATGTTACGGAATTACTGATTGATTGTTGTTGATGATTGAATGTTTGTTCGATTTTACTCAGTAGAATGGTTATGACATTTGCTTGTTTGATTGTATTCAAGTCTGCTCGTTTGATTGTTACTCTGAATATGTTAATGTGTTTATGTGTTGGTAACGGTTTGATCGTTTTTGTGTAGTAATCAATGACTAGATTTTTGTAATGTTATGGAATTACTGATACATTGATGTTGATGATTGAATGTTTGTCCGATTTTAGTCGTTAGAGTGGTTTTAACCTTTACTTGTTTGATTATCTTGGTGGTTTATAAAATCTTGTGTTGAAGTCTTCTTTTTGATTGTTTTATGTTTTTTGTTGTATCAATGACTACATTTTTGAGATGTCGTGGAATCAATAATTGATTTTGATGCTAATGATTTAACATGTGTGCTGGTTTATCGAATTTGGGGGTTGACGAAATCTTTTGTATTTAAGTCAGCTTGTTTGAGTGGTTTAGGTTAAATTTGTTTTTATTTTGGTATATGTTGATTACGTGATTATGCAATTTGTGATGTGTGGTTACCAAATGTATTTGCTGAATTGTTGGTAAATAAACTTGTTAAGATTATAGATTACTTAGGAAATCTGCGTATTAGAGATTAAGCATGAAAGGATTGGTTTTGATAGTATGTTGTTTGATCTAGGGTTTATGCAGTGGATAAGTGAGCAACAATATTAGAGTTGTTAATTTTAGCGAATTTTCCATATCTGAATTCCACATACCTTCGAAATGCCCCCCAAACATTAATTGTTTAAGGGAAGTAGATTTTTAATTGAATTTCCCATCGCTGGAATCATTCTACCTGTGGAAAATGCCCTAACATATGTAAGTGAATTGCCTGTACATGTTAGTGGTATTTAATGATGTAGTAGGGTTTTGATGCAGGAGGTGCTGAGCTACATAGTAAGCTTCTTGATATTTGAGTCACTGTTGTAAAACTTTACGATGCTCTATACACAGCATTGGTATCTCTGAAGCGTCGTCATCTTTCACGAATTAAATAGCTTATATCTCGGCTTACCTTGTCTACACGTTTTTGGCCATCTTTGACCTATATGTTATTTATGGTAATATGTCCCAACTGCGGTAGCTAATTGAACTTTTAAACTAGGTCTACAATTGTTTTCTTTAGTTATTAAACCATCTATCTGGCAAACCGTTTTGATTCCTTTTTTCTACACTAGTCAAATTTGTCACCATCAATTATTTTTGTGTAATGCCGCTTGGCAGTTATTAGGTGTTATTTCTTTTAAGGAGCGAATCTGTGCCCTAATCGAAAATGGTATGATGTTAAGGTAGGTTTGAATAACGAATGAAACCATGCTTCTTTTAGCTTGCCTTTTGGTTTTACCAAGGCACGAGACCTTCTAGCAGGTTAGTGTTAGAGAATTTTGAGGATTCTACTGAATAAATGTACTTGTAAAGTTGATTTCCCATTCAAATGACGGCATCTTCGCTGTTGTACTGTATCCTGCATGTGCTTCTTCTAGTTGTTCATTTCCCCGTATTTTATTGGTTCTTATTATTTTTCTGCTTGTTATTTTTGTTTCCAGCTGACCTGTTGGACTCCTCAACTGTACAGCTATTTATGAGCTCTATTCTTTCTTTCAGGTGGCCTGTACCCTTTTCTTAGAAGAAAAGCTGGTTTGCTCAGTTTATTTACGGAGTTCGATATTGCTCTTTTATCGCAAGTTGTAATTGATTCTATCAGCAAACCTTGTAACATCATAATTTTCCTAGTATTTGATGTGTATATTTATCTGTAAAACATGCAGAAGGAACATCAATATATCAAGTGTATTCACTTATTGAATTAATCAAAGCTTGGTGTTGATGTTTCTGTGATGTTCATTTGAAATCCTCGTCATTTTCAGAATTTGAACTTTGTTTGATAATCTGCATCTATACACTGCTTTTGCATTTTTGTGCGAAAATTGCAGATTTCAGTCATCTATATTTGGAAAACAAGCAGACGTTTTTAATAGGGCTTAATCTTAATTTTCGGGATTCGCACTTCATCACTTACATGGAAAACTTGGCACAGCTGGAAACCTTATGCGGGAGGCTTTATGAATCTCAAGATTCTGCTGAGAGGGCTTATGTTGAAAATACCTTGGGATGCTTCTCCCGGGATAGCAATAACATTCCACAGTTGCAATATATACTTGAGAATGCGAGAAACCCTTATGCAGTTATATATGCTAGTTCAAGCTTGTTGAAGCATGTCACAGAAAATACTCTCTCCCTGCAGCTGCGAATTCAAATTCGTAATTTTCTGTTTTTCTCATTAAACTTTGCATCTTTTATAGTTTACAAGCTTTTTGTGGTCTTCTCTAGTATCATGCAATGTCTTCAATTTTCCTAGTTCTGTCTTTTATATCTTCGGCACCTTTTACTTGGGATTTACTTAAATGCCTGACCAATTCGAGGAGGATACGAGAACCCAAATGCCGTGTATCGAATTTGCTATAAGGATTGTTTGCTTTTCAGATTAAATTTTTATCCAGCAATAAATCTTTTATCTCAATCAGATTAGCTGTCTTGCTTTTTGTATTGGGGAATGAATTGCTGTTCGGCACGTGGGCTTTTAGTTGACTTGTCTCTTTCATTTTTCGAGTCTGATATTAATATAGTTGTCATGTTAATGGCAAGGAGAAGAAATTCACAGCTTTCTCGAAAAGAAGAAAAATGCTCCGTAGTCTGTCATGTGAAACATTACTTTTGATAGTAATGGCTGCAATGCTCACATTATTCTCAAGCTATGTCTTATAACAGTTATAAGCATGTCTTTCTCTGAATGGGATAGTGCATCATGTTCAATGTTCCAGTTCTTGTACTGTGCGGATCCATCTGCTTTGCGTTTGTTCCTCTCTAAACTGATATGTGTGTCTGCTGAAGGCAACCTTGCGATCAACTATCTGGCTGCTAGAGGTGCGGAGTTGGAGCATTTCACAATGATTTCTGTAATTCAACTTCTTAGTCGAGTGACAAAGGTTAGCTGGTTTGACGACGATATATTCAGGGAAATCGTAAGAGATACTATGACCTTTTTTAATCAGGTTAGTTCACGACACTATTACCTATATTTCCTTTACACCTCTTCAGGAATGCTTCATTATCATAGAATATTAAAATACTAATTGGAGTAAGTTATTAATTGTTAATGATGGAAAATGTGTTGTTCTCTTTCATTATATCAATATCTTAATGAAGAAAATGCCTGGGTGGACATCCCGTGTATTTAGACATGGTAGATCTAAGAATGAAAGAACAATGTATTGTCTGCGAAAAGGCAGTAGCATGTGAAGTGTAATCTTATAGATCCCACTTCCTTAATTGTGAAAGACCTCTCAAATCCGGGACATAGGGAGTCAGTCATTGATCCAGGCCTTTCATGTTTGCTGCATTGTGTTCTTTTTATGTTCAGCTTGTATGCTTTCTAAGAGCTAGACTCATCAAATGAGTCTGATTCCACATGTCTGCAGGATTCATGTATTAGTATTGTACTATTGTTGTTGTTCTAGTAAAATCACACACAACGAGTTACCAGTCTCGTAAACTTGGCTTTCCCTCATTGTTATTAAGTTAAATTGCATCATCGACTTGCTTATAATATTGAATGGCAGGAAGCAAAGCATTATGCAGTTGGTTTGAAGGTGTTGAATCAGCTTGTCAGTGAGATGAATCAGGTATGTATTGCCCGTTATGATATACAAATATTGAATGTATCCAGTTAATATTTTGTTTGGGTTATTGCTTGGATACGCATAAAGATAGTAGGGAGTTGGCAGTTCTTGTTGAGAGGCTTCTCCCCCCTTTTAAGACATTTGACATTACCCAGCACCTCTATTATTATTTTGTTTTCTGGTTGTTTGTGTTTTCTTATTTAAAAAAAAATTAGCAACAATTAATTGCAGGCGTACTAACTTTATTTTTTCTCAGTTGATCTACTTCAAATCAGCAAAGGTTAAACTGAATTATATTGAAACTTTACATTAAGTTGAATTTTTAAGGCCATGGAGTATGTATTGCAACTTTGCAAGTTGGTTTTAGTTGAAATTCTTGCGGAAAGGTTCAAGGTGTTCAGAATCTAGTACAACGGAACTTAACTAAATGAAACGGAGCTGAAATGAAGCCAAAAGAACACAATCTAAGATGTAATCCCATAAAATATTTGAACATATACTCCGTATATGATATGATCATAAACAATACTGGTACTATAAGATATGCATGTAAATGCTACAAAAAAATGCAACATTGAATATCCAATTTTCTTTTGTTAGTCAAGGTTGGTTCCAAAACAAATCATAAACATTAACTTGTAAGAGTCTTTTCTTATTTTTTTAGGAATCACAGAAATCTAATATTTAACTTACCCATTATCTTATACGGAGTGTATTGTTTATGTTTAGCTGGATCATTTTCTTCTTTTGAAGTAAAAATTTAAGTAGGAGTATTTGTTACATTGACATAATATTTTTAAAATCTCCTATAAACTTAAGTCTGTCTAAAATTTTCTTCCCAAAGTGCATTCATAATTAAATAAGGAAACAAATGAGAACTTAAGAGTGAATTAGCAAGCCATTAATTATCATTAATAAAGAAATATGGCAATTGTTTTCCCCATTAAAATAACGCAAGAAGTTTTGTAAAATGATATCATTAGCTTTGTGGCAAAAAATACTCCATATGTTTTTTTTGTATCATGTTTTCGTTTTAATTTTAAGGGATAAATTATGTTTTACCACCTAATATGTTCTATTTTTTTACAAATTACCACCTATTTTGTTCAACTTTACAAATAACCACCTAGTTTTCATATTTATCCACACCATTATCACTTATTATACTTTCTTGTGACGTTTTTTGCATAATTATTGACTTGATATCATTTTAACGACTTCTAATCATTTTCATGACCAAACTACCCTTACTAATTACATACACTCCCCCCGTTTTTCTTCAACCTTATCAATGGAACTCTATATTTCTGGGTTAAATCCCGTTTCATCACCATTAATTTAGAGTTTCTTGAAAAACTTAGAATCATAACCAAAAAAAAAAAAATGTATCCAAATCAAAATCCAACTTCCCTTAACATGCTTTAGTTTCGGAAACAACTTAAATCATAGCCAAAAAAATCGATGAGAAGAAAAGGGACTTCTAGTATGTTCATCCATAGAGCAATAGTGCAATACCCATGGCAGAATCTTTCTAAGGGCTAATCTTTTCGATATTGTTAACCCAAAATCCCCAAGTAAGCTACAAAGCTAATTCTTTCAAATTTCCCCCAAAATTAGCTTTATTAATTGTGCATAACTAAATACCATATGAGTGTGACTCAATAGGGAAGGACGAAAGAGCCCTTAGAAAGATTGAAGAAAAAAAGGATGAACCCAGAAATCTATGGTTTCATTGATAGAAGAAAATGGGATAAATTGAAGGATTGCCTAATTTGATTTCTAAGGTTAGTGAAATGGGTGTATGTAATTTTGAATTGAGTGAGAGGGAGGGAGTGAATGTATGTAATTAGTAAGGGTAGTTTGGTCATAAAAATGATCAGAGGTCGTTAAAATGAAACGAGTCAATAATTACGCAAAAACGTCACAAGAATGTAAAATAAGTGAGAATGGCGTGGATAAACATGAAAACTAGGTGGTTATTTGTAAAGTTGAACAAAATAGGTGGTAATTTGTAAAAAATGGAACATATTAGGTGGTAAAACCTATAAGTTTTTATAAAAGAAATCCGGACTTCGATTTTAAAACCTACTATAAGTTTACCTTGGCTTTTGTATTATGTTTCACTCCCCTTTTTTTTTCACTTTTCCTTTTCTATATTTTCGCATTTTGAGGTGTGCGTTCACCCATGGACGGTTCTAAAGGATAATTCATGTTAGCCGACCCCAAATCATTTCGGGATTAAGGCTCTGTTGTTGTTGCATGTTTTCGTTTTTTCACGTGAATCTTTGACTTTACTTTTTTTTGGAAACATATTAGTTTAAAACTATACAACTAAATTCCTTATGAAAAGAGTTTTCATTTGAGTATACATGTCATTATATTAATTCATAATGTGTGAGATATTCAAGAGAGTAGTGAGCGTCTCGAAATGTGAGAATAAAAAAGAAAAAATCAAAGGTGGTATTTTTATTAGTTATCTTGATTAATTTTTCGGTTTCAATTATTTCTCAAATCAAAATACAAATATGAGAAATGTGAAAAATTAATGGGTTGCCAGTTGCCACTTTCAAATCTATAAATAATTAATTAAAAAGTAGCTGGTAAAAAACCCAACAAACAAGTTTATGCGAGGAAGGAGATAGAGCAACAAAGAATTGACAACATTGACATTGACATTCATTATTATAGTTCCACAAATTATCCGATTCCATGCCATATTTAGATTTTCAGTTGACTACTTGACATGATTAATAGGAGTATTTATTTGGTCACCATTTTTACTCTGATTGTATGTCATGGTTACTTTGTTGCGGCCCTTCTTTTTCCAAACTGTAAAAATCCTCATTTTCGTTGTTCAAGGTCCAGGATAAAAAAGAGGCATAGTTTTCCTAGAATACAAAGAAATTATCTCGCTATTTTAGAGATTGAATTACCATTTGAAAATTTAGAATTACTGTTAACTTTGAAGATGAGATCAGAAGCAAATCTCTGGTGTTCTTAAGTAGGGGTCCAACCTGACATCTTGGTTATGCTTCATTGTTAGCTTTCAGTTCACATAGAAAATAGTTTCACTTTTAGTGTAAAGAACAATTTAGTGGAACATTCATAATAAACCAAAAAGCATATCATGATCATGAGAAAAAGTATTTGCACGTGGTTCTATACAGAGTAATTGTTAATGCAAGAACAAATCAAACATTTGTAAACTCGTGTGATCAATGATGTGGGGAAAATGAGAATTTGAAGGTAGCGCACAAATATTGCTTATTCTAAACACCGACTTGTTTGGATCCATGATTAACAGAAAACTGCGGAATTATCTTCAGTGGACCATCGAAAGGTGAGCAGTAAGTTCAGGGATGAAGCTCTTTTGCAGATTTTTGAGATCTCTCTTACATCATTGCATGGACTTAAAAATGATGGTAATAGCAACTCTTTCTGGGCGTCTTCGAATAAGCCTACTTTCTATGTTTGCACTTCCAGCATCCTAACAACTTCTTGGTATGTAGCTCAACCAAAATTGCAGGAACTAGCTCTTTCACTTTCACTGCAATGCTTATCGTTTGACTTTGCTGGGATGTCAGTCGATGAGTCTTCAGATGATGTAGGTTCAATACAGGTGTGTTTACGGAAAAGGCATTATCTTATTCTAATACCATCAACTTGCTATTCAAAATCTCGTCCCATCAGCTTTGATAGTAATTCTTATGTGTTTATTATTGGAGTTGACAGTTGTCAGCTTACTGGAAACCAATTATAGAGGAACCTTCAACTGTAAATATCTATTTCGAGTACTATGCAGCCACAAACCCTCCTCTTACAAAACTGGTAAGTGCTCTCCCCTTGTCAAGCACTCAAGCATTATCATTACTTATGTTTTCTTATGATGGAATGGATTGTAAGTTCACCTTTTTATTGCACTCTGTGTAGAGTAGGTGATAACATTTGAAGATGACATAGTCTAATGTATTGAGGTTGAGGAGTAATGGTATCGGGAATTTAGGTTATGATTAGGATGAAATTTTGGTAGTTTATGAGAGTATTTACTTCCATCTATAGCATACATTGTTACCTTAACATCAAGACTATTTCTCGAAGTGTCCGTAGCCTACACTTTGGGTAAGGAAAGGAAGGGTCAAACTTGCACCGACTTTACTTTACAGCTGCGAGGTTCTTTTTGCCCAGCTCCTACATATCCACTTATCCAGTTATCTGTCTTGCCGTGTTTGGAAATTTTGGGCATAGGAACCCTGTTCAAAGCACGAGGACTTGTCTTTGAAATGTAAATTTGTTTCTAAAAGCTCGCGCATTAGAGCAGAGAGAAACAATTATTGGTTTATAAGTGACTTCTACAAATAGAAAAATGACACGCTAGCTGGAAAGATGGTACAATTTTTGTTCCCTTTTATCATTTCGGTGCCAGCCTTCCTTTCTATCTGCCTCTGTATGAGTTTTGGACTGTCAAGCGGACGGTTGGGCAAGGGTTTGACACCCTTATCCTTATCATTTCACGCTGGACAGTAAACGGTGGACACAAGTATAAAATGATGACATTGATTAACGTACCATTTTATAGATAACAAGCGAGAAAGAAGAGAGCACAATTCAGTGTGACACTTGATTTATTCTGTTACAATTGACTGTCGGAAAGTATCACATTCCCTTTCAAATTTGGTTTTATTTGTGGATGGTCAGACATCATCTAAACAGGAATTATAGATTTATAGCCTGATCATATGTTGTTTTGTTCATTTATTTTGTTGCCTTATAATTAGTAGAAAGTAGTTTAAAATCCGTGTATGTCCCATGTAACCATAAAAGGAGTAAAATGTGGCAAGTATCATATACTGGGGTTTTTTCCATGTATAGTACTGTATCGGAAACATGCCTGATTTAAAGGCGTCTGTTCTATGACATATTCACGTATCTAGCTCATCTGTGAACTAGTTTTTAGGGTTAATAATTCCTCTGTCATTTAGGTTGAGAGGGGGAAAGAGTTTAGTTTTGCTGACTAATGGACACAGTTATTTTGAATCCTGCATTTATGATGTATTGCTATTTTTACTTTTTAGACACGATATCTTATTTATTTTCATCACTAGCACCTTGGGCTGTAAGAGGCATAAGCAACATTTTTATAAGATTCGCTTACTCGTATGACTTGTGAAAATACTAATTCTATTGACGTACTTCTTGTAATGTAGATTAAGGAGAAACATTTTCCACATCACTTACATGTTCTCACTTTCATAGTTTCATGCAGTTAATTAGGAAAAAAGTGTTCCGTGTCAGATGTTGCTTTCTGTATTCAGCAAATCAGCTGTTTCTTTGTTTCATATGGTTCATAAGTCGAGGCTACTCTAGTTTGTTCAACAAGGAAAGGTCTTCGATTATTTATTTATTTTTTAGTAGCCATCTGTTAAGCTACTGAAAAATGCTAGTTTTCTTCATGTTCCTGATTAGAAAAAAATAGATGTCAGCACTTTGGTTGTCGCTTTTGGCAAGCGTTTGCCAACAAATCTGTATGCCTGCAGATAGCGTGTCGATACTCAAAACCTCAAAATGTCTGATAGTCGTATGCCCATCTTTTCTTTTTATGTATGATTCCTTTTTAGTTGTGTAACATGGGGTGAGGAGATTTTATAAAGGGATACTTTCTGGTAACTTGGTCCAGATGTGCATCTGCTATCTCAATCATATACCCTGTTTGTCTATGTGATATGAGGTCTCTCTATACTTATTTTGGTTAGTATTTTATTATAGTCGAGGATTTATCTTACAATAAAGTTGAGGATTCATATATCCTATTCATAAATCTAATGCAAATAGAAGACTCTTCTATTTTATCCGACCTGAATAACTGAAATTTTGTGTTTTCAAGTCCCTGCAATGTCTGACGCTGCTGGTTTCCGTTAGAAGATCTTTGTTTACAAGCAACGTCTCACGTATGCAATTCGTCAATTCATTGATGATGGGCACCAAGGACATTTTGGAGAAAGGGAGAGGTGAGTTTGATTATAAACTAAGGCTATCTTCTTATTGTTTTGTTTGTTTTATGTAGATCCGTGTTTTTTTTGGTTCTGTTCTAGTACTCGTAGTTACAATCTTACAATATGAGTAAACCTTTTTTCTATACTCTATTCCTGCTCAGTGAGGTTGTCACCAAAATGCTTTGGTGCACCTTAGGTAGTAGTTAGGTGTAATTAGGCTCACTACTGTGCAATATCCATATTTTTTTTTTCTTTTTGCTCGTTATTCATATGCTTCTTCCCGAGTAATTTAACTCCTTTACATGTTAACCCTCCTAAAAAATCCAGAAGAGAGTATCATTGTACAAGATATAGTTTGAAGATACAAATTTGTTTGTCAAAGCAGTGCATCTCATATTTATGTAGTGTGCTGTGTGCACTATAGGCCTCGCCATTACGAGTCCTTATTGAGTTGTTGCCTTGATTCGCCTTGCGCCTAGTAAAATCAAGGTTTTCCATGATTTTTTCGTCGTTCAAGCACTGAAATGAATCGGACCGAGGGATTCTAGAACTTTAGACTTAGAGATAGGTTTTGTGGAAATTGAACTGGGTTGGTTCAGAACAGATTCTTTGGAAACTTTAACTATCACAAACGCTACAAGTATATAGAAAGAACATGGAGAACATGTCACTGCATTTTCAGTGTTTTTCTAAATACCCCTAATTGCTTTTTTGCTGGAAGTTAAAAGTCAAAGTCTTGTGTACGTGGGATAGCATTTCTGGAATAGTCTGCTAGATGGATTATGGGAATGTAAATGCATCTCTTTATTGGTCCATAAATATAAAATTTAAATTTGCCGTGCTAGCATACTGACATCAAAAACTAGTTGTACTGAAGTCGAAATCCGACATTACTACTGCTATTGGCACAGGTCTTAATGATCACGATAACTACCATGAATTTTGCCGTCTCCTTGGTCGTTTCAAAATCCATTACCAGGTATATATTTCTTTATCTGAATATTAATCTATGTTTTAGTTTTTAACTGTTACCTGTTCAGCGAGTCACCGTAGAGAGTGTTCAAGCTTGGTTAGATTTGAAAACTATGCTGCTAGAAGAACATAAACTCTCTTTTGATTGGCTTCTAAACCGCAAAAAATTGATGCTCAGTCGAACCTTTGATCAGTTTAGTCACCAAACAAGGGAATACAGCAGCTTAACTAAGGTAAAGTGAAACTTTGTTTAATACCGGCTAGAAAGATGACTGTAGAACACTTTGTGAGTTTATGATGGAACCTTTTGAATTGTGAACTGACAACAAATTGATGTTTTGAATCTCTATATACATGGCTGAGTGTCGTGAGATTTTAGATATGAAAGAAAAGCATTTATAAGTGGTCATGTAAAAATCATTATGAAATAAATTACTATAATTTTACTCGGATGACGGCATGAAACCCATAATCATGCTCTCGAGCATGATACTAGATCAAGGGTGCGACATAGAATCACGGCTGTTTCGTAAAATATGAGACTGATCATGCGACGGAATTTTACCGCGTACGAGGCGATATTCGTTGCAGTTAGCGAAACTAGATAGCAAGAGAAATCAAGCATGAATAATCTATGAAGCGACCGAATTTTACCACATTTGAGGGGATATTAGTAACTATATATGCTCTCAAGTTACAATCATTAATCTATAAAAGAAGAAAATTCAAGCATCGATCCAAGTGGAGAACTTGACTCCAACTATACTAGAACTTAAAGAAAGAAAGATGAACTCTTCACGTGTACAAGCAATATTATCAAATATAAGATGACGCATTTCCATCCAAGTGCCACGATATAATATTGGTTCATTGTCCAAATGTGTACACCTAACCCTTTTCTTCATGCTGTCTTTGTCATAGGCTAATATTGGTTTACTGGTAAATCTAGTTATCTGCAAATATAATTGTATAGGTTTTCTGGCATTCGTTCTCGACTTGGCTGTTTGTGATAGTTTCATAGGTGTATGTTGTAATTTTTTTGAAGGCTTTCTTAGACTGCTTCGATATCCTTTTTTTTTTCTGAGTTGAAAAATGAATGATCACTAAGTTATGTAGCCGATTGCTCAATTTTAATTGAAGAAAACATTGGAAATGGGTGTAGTTACAACATCAGTAGGTTGACTTGTGATGCACACTCAGATGCAACAATGTGCTGATAGCATTGAACTTTCTGTTTCTATTTTACAATTTTTTTCACATGTACTAATGTCAATGAGATGATGGACTCAAAGCGTGGTGGATCAATCATACTTTAGTCTTTATGAAGCTAAGCTTCCAATATTTTTGTGACAGATGTCAGAGATGATGAGCATGGAAGGCTACAATGCATGGATATGCCTAGTATCAGATTTCACACTTAAGTCCTTAAAGTCTTGGAAGGTAATTGTACCTCCATGCACGGAGGTTATTCGCCCCCCCACCACCACCACCACCAAACACTGACGCGCACACACAACATAAACCAAAAGAAGAAAGTGATTAGAAAAAGCTACTATTTGAATGCCTGATTTCTATTTCAGTGGGCGAGCAGCAGTGTTTTCTACCTTCTTGGACTGTGGTCAAGAATGGTACAGGCTTTACCACATTTGAAGGGTGATTTCCCTGGTATTGTCCGTTTAGATGAGCTTGTGCCTAAGATTTTGGAAGGATTTGTTTCTTCTCGTTTTGAATCCCTACAGGTTCGATATTTCGGTTGTGTAGTTTCTGTTTTCTGGCCAAATATAACCTTTTCTTATGCTTATATTGGTGAAATTGTGTGTTTATTTGACAGACTGAGTTTCCGGATGACCTTGTGGAAGATCCTCTTGATAAGATTGACGTGATACAAGATCAACTTGACTTCTATCCACATTTGTGCAGATTCCAGGTTTTGTTTGTTTCTGTTTGTTGTTGTCTAACAGGAACCGGAATCAGCCATTAAAATTAAACGTATATGCTGATACTCAAATGGTTTTAAATTTGGGCCGTAATACTGCACTGCAAACATCATCTAATTGTTTTGAAGATTGTCGCAATCGCATTTTGAGGCAATATCGGCTATATTGGTTGTGCAACAACCTAGAGCCTGACTGCGGCGACAGATTCTGCGTTCGAGGCAGAAGTCGATATTTAAAACAATGCTGATGCCACCCACTATTGTTTTCTGACCAGTTGTCTATTTCATGTCTTCTTTGTTACAGTATGGTAGCTGCAGTACTCACCTGATGAATGTTTTGGACCCCATCCTGCAAGAATATATGGTATTACATAGCTTTATACTTGAGCTTATATTACATGGCGTTATACTCAAGTGCCCTCTTTCTAATATTAGACCTAATTGTTGAAAATTTGCTCTTTTTGCGTTATTTAGGAAGGCGTTACTCAACTTGATCATTTGACTACTAGCAATATTGGAGTTTTAGAGATCAAACTTGCGTGGATGGTGCACATTATTGCAGCGATTCTGAGGATTAAGGGCATTTCTAGGTATTCTTTTTTATTTCATTTTCCCCCTCTCTGGTACTAATTAATCTTCTGTAATCTTACATCAACAGGAGTGTTTTTGGTGAACATTCTTTGTTTTATTGTCTTGCAGTGGACCAAATGAAATTATTGATGCAGAATTATCAGCCCGCGTTTTACGGCTGATAAATGCCATGGACTCTGGAGCATATGTCCAGGTATTATTAACTAGCTCTTTGTTTAATTTGAGCTCTCGAGGTGAGTTTTTTTTTTTTTTTTTTTTTTTTTTTTTTTTTTTTTTTAATTCAAGGAATATTCATATTTGTGTTATTATAAATAACACTTTAGAACAATCATGGCATCGTGTTTCCTAGTTACTCCCTCTGTCCCGGTCAAATTTACAATTGCTTTATATACGATTACACGATTATTAAGGTAAGCAGAGAGGAATGAGTTTATAATTATTAAAAAAATGAAAAATAACTTGAAATGAGGAGGAAATGTAATGGTCCCCCCACCCACGAGTTGGTTTATTTACTAGAAAAGGAAAGTGTAAATTATTGACTGATACACCTTAAATAGGAAACTGTAAACTATTGACCAGGACGGAGGGAGTATCTTCCTTTTGCTAAATTAAATGCTTTTCGTGGATTGAACATATTATTGCTGGTTTGTTATATTATCTTATTGTTTTGCTTATCCTTGTGGCACATCTGATTTACTTCCATTATTTTATTTTATTTTTCAGTTAGTCATGCTATGTTATATAAAAGACGAAATTTTAATGAATTTTGCTGTTGTAATGTACATTACCAGTTCTTTCTCTCACATATTTTATTTCATACAATTCTTGCCTGCATTTGTCAGAGATATGGTGAGCTTAGCCGGCAGAGGCTCGAACTTGCTGTTCTGAGTTTCTTTCAGTCCTTTAGGAAGACATGTATTGGTGACCAGACTATACATTCTTCTAAGGTACGTGTACGTTGAGAATAAAATCATTTTAAAGTTTATCATCTTAATAAAAAAAGTGTTTTGCATGATAACTTCTGTGGCGTTTTTTACCTTTTTCCCCTTGCAGCAGTTATATGTTCGATTATCTGAGCTCCTTGGACTACACGATCATCATTTGGTTTTGGATGTCATGGTTCGAAAGGTTGCAACAAATCTTAAGTGTTTTTCGGAGGAGGTATGATTCAAATTCCCAAGTAAACTGCATAATTGCCTCAGCAATATTGATCAAGACAGATCAACCTTTTATTGTGGGGGATGGGAGCATGGGGAGGGAGGGAATGTGTCAGTAGAAATGTAATAGTTTGTCACACGACTCACATATGGGCAAATACATGCTACAAATCACATCTCATGTGTTCTTTCTTATTTGCAGAGTGAGGAAGTTCTTGATCAAACACTAACCTTCTTCCTGGAACTGGCATCAGGGTTGCTTTATGCTGCTAACCTTCATCTGAAATTTAAATATTTTATTGTACAGTGCTCCAGTTCTGATATAATATAATGTCAACATTGTCTAGGTATATGACGTCAAAGCTACTTTTGAAATTGGAGGCTCTTCAGTATATTACAGCAAACCACAATGTAATGGCCGTGCTAAGTCTCTTCCCTATTTCCTCTACTTCAGCTCCGTAATCCTACCATGTTCTCTTCCCCTTCCTCTCTCCTTTTCTTTTTTCCCTCTCTCGCCCTTACCATCTCCCCATCACCGCAACCCCACGTGCACACTTACTTAGGTTAGATAGATCCTTATATTTTGGCCATGTAATTTAGTGGCTGTTCAATATTCCTGCTATTATTTGTGTTAATTCTGTTGGATGTTGGGTGTTCCTTTGTCAATCAGAGACATTTCCGTTTCCTTGAAGACTATCGATGTCGTAAGAGGACAAAGTTCTATTGCATTATTGGCTCGCTGGTGTTCATGGAAGATAGCATCATTAAGTTTAGGCAATCAATGGATCCATTCTTACAGGTATGATGGAGTTACTACTGTGGAATTGATGTTCCAAAATTCTGGAATTATGAGAGAGAAGTATTTTGTTTTTTTTTACTTTGCAAGTGTATTAAAGTAACTACTGAGAAAGTAACTACGGACTGAGTAATCCGTATAAGGCATTTATGATTCTTGATTCTGTCTCTCCATTACAAATTTACGACGACGTTGAAATTTCTTATAATCTTTTCTTATGCCTTGATTGGTCCTAATTTCACTTTAGGTTCTTGTCAACCTTGAGTCGACTTCTGATCATGTCTTCCGGAGTGATACCGTAAAATGTGCTTTAGCGGGATTGATGCGGGATCTCAGAGGAATTGCTATGGCTGCTAACAGGTTGTATGTTTACACTAGTATGCTTTCCTATAGGGAGGTTATAATCTCAGTTTATATCTTATTGAAGTTGAATTGGCTCATTTTTTGTCTTCAATTTATATCAGCCGCAGGACGTATGGGTTTCTTTTTGATTGGTTGTATCCAGCACATATGCCACTTCTTTTGAGAACTATTGCGACTTGGGCTGATGCTCCTGAGGTACTGGCTTTCCCGTGACCTTTTGCCAAGGATATAGACTTGTGAAGTAGTTGCTGTGACTTTCATTGATTTCAGATATTTCATTTTGGGTCATGTTTCCATTCCAGTGAGAGTCATTTTCTTTGGTATTGGATCAGATGGAATAATGCGAAGCTAAAATGGTTCTGCTCTATGATGCTCGGACTCGGATACGAGGATCCGACACGGACACGGATCCGAGGGTCCGATCCTTGAAATCTCAAAAACAAGGACTCGGATACGAGGATCCTAATTTGAGTTTGGACTCGGCTAATGTTTTATTTTTTTGAAAATAAATTGATTATTAGTTAAAAAAGTCAAAGAAAAGAAAGGAAAAGTAGTTTTTTCATTTTTAACATGAATGAAGACTTTATTACGGCATTAAATTCATGTCAAGATCATTCTTGATATAGGGCTGTACAAAACAGATGTTAAAAACAAAACACTCTCACACCGATTTCTCATAGAAGGATCCGTCAAGGATCCATGTCCGGATCCTGTCCACCGGATCCTCAGGGTCAGGTGAAGAGTCCGAGCATCACAGGTCACTTCTGCTTCCTTATAATGTGAAGTAGCAATCATTTTATGCAATTTGGAAAAAAATATCGTCACGGAAAATATTTGCGAGCGGAAAAAATATCATAAATAAAAATATTGCGATGAAATTTGCATAACAAAAAAAAAATGTGACTAGTGATGGATTTGAATTGACTACTATATGGTAGGAATTTGGGACCCCAAAATTTTAACTAGGTTGGAATTGCTATGGAATTGAGTCCAATTCCAAATTCTAGGGGCTCCCAAACATTTGAAATGTTCCAATTACGGAATTCAATTCCAATTCAAGGTTCCCAAACATACCATGAATTCATTTCATGGCTTGAGAAGGGACCCCAAAATTTTAACTAGGTTGGAATTGCTATGGAATTTAGTCCAATTCCAAATTCTAGGGGTTCCCAAATATTTGAAATGTTCCAATTATGGAATTCAGTTCCAATTCAAGGTTCCCAAACATACCATGAATTCATTTCATGGCCTGAGAAGGCCAGATACAGGAAATTGTAATTCCATGAATCCTTTCCAACCTCATGCTATAACAAGAACAATGTAGACTTCTAGGGGTGATTTAGTTTTATTTGATTATTTGAACATTCACTACTTCAGTTCTAAACATGGTTCGCTATTTCATATTTGCCATTTTTTAGAACTAATATTGTTGGACTTGTTCTCTCAAATTTCACAGGGAGTAAACTTAAAATTTTCACATTTGAGGAATCAGTTAGCATGTTATTCACTTTTCATTGCGATGACATAGTACATTGTAATTGCAGGTGATGAACCCGTTGCTGAAATTAGTTGCAGAGCTGGTGTTAAATAAATCCCAACGGTTAGCTTTCGATCAATCGTCTGTCAATGGGATACTGCTTTTCCGGGAAGTTAGCAAGGTCCTTGTGGCCTATGGATCTAGAATTCTCAATATTTCTAGTCAAGGTGATGTCTACTCTGCCAAATACAAGGGAGTGTGGGTATCCCTTGTTGTTCTGTCAAGAGGTATGCGCTGAATTTTGAAATACTCTTCATCAACCATACCTCCTCCAGGCAACACAGTTGAAATTTTCTTTACTTCCTAATAACACGCATCTCTCTGACTCTTGTTGTGCTTAGTGAAGTTAAAATTCATGAAACGTACGGGTTTTTTTACCTGTAAGTCGTAACCAATAATGCTTGTACGTAGCTAGATTCTCGTACAAAGAGCTTGATCAAATATATAATCTAGATACTAGATAGTAATTTTGCTCTATTTTTGTTTAGGGGGTGCCTTAATCTTGAAATACCCGGAGCATATAGTGAGCATTATATGTGGCATATAGGACACTGCTTCCACATGTGCATGGATCAGTATTACTATAGCTATATTATTCAGCTCGCCTGTTGGCTGACTGCCTCTATACTGTGTTTTATAGTGCTTTTTGTTGATTGAATGTTGTATTGTCTGTGAATTACAGCGATTGACGGGAACTACGTCAATTTTGGCGTGTTTGAATTATATGGTGATAGGGCTCTTGCTGACGCTCTTGATATTACTCTGAAGATGATATTATCGATTCCTTCTGAACATATGTTATCATATAGAAAGGTATGCCCATCTTTTTTCTTCTGTGTGTCCTGTACAAAATTGTTGGTTTTCATCTTACATGATTAATTTTCTTTTTGATGGTATGTTGTCGTGTGCATTACTGAATAGATAATGTACTGCCTTGTTGTGTAATCATTTTTTCACCTTTTGTTTCTTAATTGAATGTCACTGTTCCTGTTTTTCTATTTGATGTTCTTTTTGTAATGTTATTGGAGGTGGTGGACTAGGGAGGGGAGGAAGTGGGTAATCACTTGTAGCAGGTGTGCAGGGAGTATTGAACCCAATGTTTTGATTTCTCTTAATTTTTTTTTTTTTGTTTCAGGTCACTGAAGCTTACTTCAGTTTCATGGCCATTATACTAGAAAAGTATATCAGATTTGCTTTAGACCTTGATGCAAGCACTTTTGAGTATGTTGTCAGATCTCTCCTCTCAGGCCTGAAGGTTCTAGGCTCAAATTTGGTCCCCAAGGTATGAGTTTTTACAATTCTTGAGTATGCAAGTTTACATCCATAAATCCTTACATGCATATGTACTTTCAGTGCGCTGCAGCAATTGATCACCTGGCAACTTTTTATTTTGACCACATTCTTATGAAAGAATCGCCGCCTACACCGTCAATACTCAATTTTGCTAATCAGGTTGCCAAATGTGCTGATGTTCTCCATGAGGTAAGTTTTGTACACATGGTCCCCTTTTCATTCTTGTTTTTAAAATGTGTTCGTTTTTTTGGTGTTTGCCGTCTAGCTTTCATTTTGCGTTTAATTTGCTTTGCTGCTGTTTTCCTTTTAAGTTTCGTCCCGTCAAGTGCTTCCGGAGAGCTTTTTAGTTCTAAATTATATTGGACTGATGTATATCTTATTTATATGGATTATTTATGTTTGTACTATTTCTCAAAACTCATACCCAGTATGAATCTTTTCAAAACTTCTGATAGTTCTTAACTGACATGGATCTTTACTCGAAACCTCGTATTAATAGCCAGTTTTGGTTAAAAAAATAACATTTCCTGGAAAGATCAATTTTGAATATGCTTTACCTTTGCCCAAAGTTGACTCTTGTGATAGGGAAATACCATTCATGATTGATAGTCGTCGGAATGTATTTTTATTTGGCCAAAACCGACTTTGGGTAGGTAGTAGGTACCTAGAAATGTTCAGACAAGGTAAGAGTAAAGGTAGTCGCTTTGAAAGAGTGGCGTATGCTATCCACTTTTTATCAATTTATTTATTTTAATTATAATCTCAAGTAACATTTTGTCAGATATTGAAAACCCTATTCGAGATTTTTTTGTTTGAAGACACATGCAACCAGTGGGGTCTTGGGAAAGCGATGCTGAGCCTGATTCTTCTCAGTGAAGAAGTAATAAATCTTTCTTTTTAAAGTTTGTATTACAAGTTTTACCTTTTGTGGCTATTCTGAGTCTCGACTTTCATTCCGACAGATGTACACCAAATTGAAAACTCAAATTCTAACTTCACAGGTATGTTTTATCCTAGAATTGAGTTCCTTCCTCTCCAAGTTTTGTCTTGAATAGTACAGCATAAGGAATTTTGGTTGTAATTGGTAGTCATGGTAGATCTATGCCGAGGTCCCAAGACTCTATCTTTTTTTTTTTTTTTGTGATTGTTCAAATTTGTCCTAAAATAAATCTTTTGAAAGATATATTATTTCAGTATTCACTAGGAGTTCTTTTCAAAAATGAAAATGTGAAAATAGTTGTTTTGCTAAACAAACATGACCAAACAAAATGCTGCAGCATAAATTTGAAAAATGTAGTTATAGTTGGCAGAGGTTGACCTCGAGACAATACTCCCGGGGATTGGGATGGAAGGGGGGGACGACGGTTCGCGAGAAACATGTTTCCATGCTCTGTCAACTGCCATTGGCTAGTACTTCCAACATTTACTGATCTCTCCTTGCAATGCAGCCCGCGGATAAGCAGCAGCATCTTCTTCACTGCTTTGATAATCTCATGGGAGATATAACTCGGAGTTTAGATACAAAGAACCGGGAAAAGTTTGTGCAAAATCTTCGGAGATTCAAGAAGGAATTTCAAGGAAAGTAAACAGGTCTCTCTTCTAAAGCCAGTTATGACATGCAAGTGAGCCAAAAGGTCTCAAACGTTATGGCCTGTAAATAGTCATGCCGGCTTGTGAATCTGTACATCCTTGTGGTACTTTACCGTTTTGTTAGCCCATGAACTTGTACATTCTTGAAAATGCCTGTTAATGGCCTCATTTTTTGGGTGGTTCTCTCCCAGCTTAGACAACTTTAAGTTTCAACTGTTGTCATAGAAGGAAATTTGTTTCCTTGAAATTTTGAAACAAGAGGAAAATTATTACCTGGAAATTAGAAGTATGCAACCAAATATTTTGTTAGACATTTAACCTTACATCTCAATGACCAAACTGTGCTAAAGTGGAGTCAAGTTATGAAACACTATCATTCTCTGCGGTCTATATATTTGACAAAACTTGATTTAAGTTTTGTTTCCAGTAGGTCTTGTTTAAGCCTGTTTTTAGTTAAGATCTCTTACAAGTTACTTTAAATTACTGCTGGTATAATGTCTGCATGTCATGAGCGAGTTACTTTCAACTTTGGAACGAGATGATAGTAGACCAATTAATTCATCAAAAGGTAGTCCATTGAAAACATGATGGCATCTCCATTACCAAAAATTGCCCTTAGATGCCAGTCATGCCACCCGCAGAATTAAGTGATATCTATCAATCATCAGCTAAGAATAACCACGACGACAGATAATGATATTCAGTACTGTGATTAAGAAGAGAGTCGCATTCATTTGGTGGAGTAATTTGTTTTACGCATAAGCATCTCAACATTGGGGTCGGGGAACTTCCTTTTCTGATTGCCATGAGGTCTCGGTTACCATTGCTCGTCAAACTCCCTCCATGTCTCCCTGGAAACTTCAGAGAATCAATGAGCTTTGAAGATAAAAGAGACATTCCTATGAATGAAAAGTGTAGCATTGAGAACAGTACCACTATACTACTCCGTATAAGACAAGGGTTGACTATTCCCGGAACATAAACATGACGAAAACGATGATCTCATGTCACAATTTGGAACACTACCACTAATTCTTTTTAATTGTAAGTAGCAAATAGAAAACGAAATTGCCAGAGGAGATTCTTCACAACATTTATTTAGAGTGCATGCTTACACGTTCATTTGCAAAATTGCTAGTACTACTAGTTTGGTGGCCAAGGAAATCAAGAGGAACACTCCTCTTCTCTTCCATAATATCTCCTCTTGATTCTCCTCCTTATTTTTACCATTTCAATTTTCAACAACCACCCACCCTTTTCAAATTTCATACCAATAAAATCTACTTGATCTAAATCATCAAACCAAAAATATCCCATTAATTATTCTCCATTCAGCACATTCACTAATCCAAACACGTCAAAGACTAGGTGTGCATACAGTTAATTGTAACAATGAAGAAATTATGGAAGAGAGCAACTGGTCAAATCAAGGATAGAAATAGCATATTAATGTTGACCATATTGTCCAGAAATTCAAGGTACAGACAACCTGATCTTGAGTCAGCCATGATCAAAGCCACCAGCCATGATGACACCAACATCGACTACACCAACGCGCGTCGCGTTTTCGCTTGGGTCCAGACCTCGCCATCTCACTTAATGGTCTTCCTCTCGGCCTTAACCCGACGCGCAAAACGGACCCAAAACTGGGTCGTCGCTCTCAAGTCACTTATCCTTGTACACGGGGTCCTTTGTACAAAGGTCCCCGGTACAAGAAAGATTGGACGCTTACCCTTTGATCTTTCGAGTTTTGAGGATGGACAAACTCGAGATGGTTCTCGTTCCAGGACGCGCTCCCAGTTTGTCCAAGCCTATTTCGCTTTTTGCGACTTGAAGTCGGTTATACTGTCGGCCGAGCTGAGGGACGAAGTAGCGGAATCGTTGATGGAGGAGACGGAGAGAGAGAGAGACGAGGCGAGGGCGGTTTTGGTGAGGGTGCAAAGGTGGCAGGAGTTGCTGGACGCGGTTCTAGAGGTGAGGCCGATTGGGTGTGGAACCGGGACTGTCAACGACGTGACGGTCCTTGAGGTTATGGATTGCATGGTGATTGAAGTTTTTGATTTGTATAGTAAGATTTGTGATGGTATTGCTAAAGGTTTGATGAGGATTTATAAAATGAAGGCTGATAAAGATGTGGCGTCTATGGCACTTGATATATTACACAAGGCTAGTAGACAAGGCCGTGATTTGTCCGATTATTTCCATTTTTGTACAAAGCTTGGGATTTTGCATTTAACAGAATGTCCTAAAATCCAACAAATACCAGAGGATGATTTTTTCGAGCTTAAGAAGATAATCAACGGCGATACAAAAGCCGGGTCTGAAGACGACAATTACGTGAAAGATGAAAGTATGAAAGGCGCATTGGTTGTGGTGAATGAGGCGAGGGATGTCGTGGTACAAAAGCAGGGCGAAAATAAATCGTGGTTGAAGACAGTGATTTCGGATAAATGGGAGATATTTGATGAAGAGATTAGCAAAGACGGGAATGGAGCAATGGTGGTTAGAGACCCGTTTGAAGCATCTCTGAATTTTCCACCAGTAATACAATTCAAGAACTCATTGATGCCATCCGAGGATCGTCTAATGTTGTTGTAGTTGCTGTCATTGATTTTTTGTATTTGTTAATTGTTGATCGGATGTTAGTATGCTATTGTACAATGGTGGTTCAGTCATTTTAAGTTTCTCGGTAAATACGGGTCAGAGAGAGAAAAGTATGCCCATCTTTTTTCTACTGTCTTGATATTACTCTGAACTTCTGAAGATGATATTCCTTCTGTCTTAACAAAAAATGTGTTAATTACTCGTATAATGTCTGTTTATGCCAACAGAGTTGCTTTAACTTTGGAACGAGATGATACTAGACCAATCCATATCGCCTATTCATTCATCAAAAAGGTTCGAGGAATACTCCCAGTCTCCCATCACATACAACCCAGATACATGAAAAACATGATGGCATTTCTCTCTCTCATGTCTCAGGCCTCAAGTCTCGGCTCATCTACACAAATATACATAAATAGTTTTCCCCATTCATTTAGCCTAGATACTTCAGATTACTATATAGCGCTTAGTTAACTATACTCATAATACATAAACAATGCCTGCTCTCCTTTACAAAAAGGGTACCAACAACCACCAAAAATTCCCCTTAGATGCCACTGCCAATTAAGTGTGATATCAATCATCAGCTGAGAGCAACCACGACAGATATTCAGTACTGTGATTAAGAACAGAGCCGCATTCATTTGGTGGAGTGATTCTTTTACGCATAAGCATCTCCACATTGGGGCACTTTCTTTTCTGACCGCCATGAGGTCTTGATCGCCATTGCTCATCGAACTCCTCCATGTCTCCCTGGAAACATCAGAGAATCAATGAGCTTTGAAGTTCAATAAACATTCGTTTGAATGAAAGTTTAGCATTGAGAACAGTATATAAGACAAGGGTTGACTATTACCGGAACATAAACATGGCGAAACGATTTCTCATGATTGTCTCTCACATGTTTAAAGGCAAATCTCATGCCACAGTTGGGAACGCTACAAGCAAAAGGTCTGAGATTTAGATGCACTGCCTTCACATGTTGCCGCAAATTTGAACTCTGCAAAAATAAATATCAGAAAAATTCAGGAAGGCGTCCTATGAAACAAAACAATACACAAACTGGCAACTGCATACTGGTGAAATTCTTACAGTGGTAAAAGAACGATTGCATCCCTCAAAATTGCATTTCAAAACTTCGTTTGTGTTATTGTCATGAGATTGAAGGTGCCGCTTGTAATTCTTTCTTAAATGATTTGACCCACAAACTTCACAGATTATATATTGGTGGCAAGATCTCATATGATCCCTAAGGTACTCCCGGTTCACAAAGGCTTTCATACAGTTAGGATCAGCACAAAATGCTTCAGAAGATTCAACTGCAAACGAGAACACTTTTCAGACTATTTCACAGAAGAAGCATGAATAGCCAGAATGGCCCAGAAAATTACAAGTCTAGAACAACGCTTACCATGGCACTCCTCATGTTTTTGCAACTGGGATGCATACTTAAACTCTTTCCCACACCCGGTTTTCTGACAAATATGTCTCTTTTCTTCCTCGTGCACATCAGTAGGACCAGGTTTTCCTTCATGAAATTCCTTCAAGTGCCGAGCAATATTCCCATGAATAGTAAACTCCTTAGTACAGTTATCAGCGGGACATTTAAACAGCTTTCCATCATGCTGAATTAGGTGTCGATTCAAGTGGTCTTTCCTTCTGTAACTAGCATTGCAGTCATCAACTGGGCAAACAAAAGGCCTCTGCAAGAAAAGAGGGTTTAGGACAACTGCGGTTTTCAGATTTGCATATAAACTGAAAAGACAATCATCGAGGAAAAGTGAGCAGGTGGAGAAACACAGTAACGGTCAAACCTCAAGAGTGCGTGAAAGAGGCTTCACTTGACGGAGCTTCTCAGGAGGTCCCCCGTCCTGATACTAGTCCAGTCAAGAATAAGTACTTTATAAGCCTCCTCGCATTTTGGAGTTCTCTCCAAGGGATCCAATGCTTCACACACTTTCAATTAACTTCAATATCTGCCAAATCAACATTAATCAGCTGTGTCACGCAAATCAAGCTCAAAAGACATGAACCAACCATAGCATCAAAGAACCATCCCATTCACTAACCCAAATACTTAATATTCCTTGTATAATCCATCTATCCATTTTCACAATGCCCTGTTTGTCACTCCCCATCATAACCAACATCATCATCATTCATGAGTTCACAACCCTTTATTGAATCCATACTTGATAGTTGATACCAATCACAACTCATTTAAGTGAAATCAAAACATCGTTATCGTCACAGCTCCTACAACCAACATTATTAAGCAAACTAGCTAGCTAATCCACTGTTTACAGCGATTTTCAATTCGATAAAAATCTAATAGATTATTACATCGCCTTTATTTCAAACAAAATCAGTTTTACACATACGAATCCTTAAAACACCATCATACCGACCTTTTTATACAGTAACGTTATAATGAGACCGTCTCATACAAAAACGAGTGTTATAAGTTTATAACAACCATATCCAAATCCCGAAAACACCAGTATATATACCAATAATACAGTAAATGTCTACAAATTTAAAAACCTACAAGATAAACAAATCAAATTAAACAGCAAGTACCTCAAAAGAGTGAGAAAGTAAGTGTTGTTTCAAATGAGCAGGTTTCTTAAAACTAACACCACATTCTTCACATGTGTTATTACCCTTTTGCCCCTCACATTCACCACCTTCCATTTCCTTCATCTTTTCCATCTCCTCCTGAAAATCCAATCAAAACCCATTAAACCCAGAAAATAATTAAGAAGATATGATAAGATCACACAGAAAAATAAACAAAATAGAAGAATACCGGATGTTCGGAGAGAATATGTTTGGTTATTAGGGTTTTCTTGGATCTACAAGTACCGCAAAATTGACAGTAGTATCGACGAATGTCTCTGAAAATGGGACCATTTCTTTGTTTAACTTCTCCTTCCATGGATGTCACCTTTCTGAGCAGTTGATAAGAGTGAATGGAGACGATGCAACGCGAATTAGGGATTTCTAATTTCGGCAGCACAGAGTTATAATTTGATGGGTTAGGGTTTATGTTTTTTTGTTTGGTCTTAACCATCCGGTAATCCGAACCACATTGGACCGACTAATCCAGATTTCGGGGCAAGTCCAAGGATTACGATATTTAAACCCCTCCCAATCGCAGTTGTGGGGGATCGATCCGCAAACCTCTCTACCAAGAGCAGCCCCATGCTACCACTGCGCCAACCAACGATTGATATGTGTTAGGGTTTATGTTAATGCAATCGTGAGTGTCTGATTTTGGACTAGAGCTCGCACAAAATGACCGGACCTGGTAACATGACATGAACCTGACGTCCAGACGCGAGTTAGCGGGTTTAAATTAAGACATTTTAATACATTCAAGTAATTGAACTGCACAAACCCAATATAAAAGTAAAATAGAGTTAAGATGATACTTGACAAAAGATAGGCTTTGGAATGTTTGTGATGATTCTATTGACTACACAACGTTACTCATACAACCCTAATCGGTTTAGGAAACCGTATCGACCCATATAACATATTTACCATAATACAAGATATCCAACACATATACTACGACCACCTTATAATACAATATATATTATTCCGTAACACCCCCCTCAAGTCGGAACGTGGGCATCAAACACGCCTGACTTGGACAACAAAAACTCAAACTGACGACTACTAAGAGCTTTTGTGAGAATATCAGCAACCTGCTCAGACGTATGAACATACGAGGGGCAAATAACACCATCATTAATAGCATCGCGCACAAGATGACAATCCACTTCAATATGCTTTGTACGCTCGTGAAACACAGGATTACGAGCAATAGACAATGCAGACTGACTATCACAATACAGTACAGCTGGCCGAGTAACTGAAATACGGAGAAAACGAAATAAACCACGCAACCACTTAACCTCACAAGTAGCAGCTGCCATTGCACGATACTCAGCCTCAGCAGATGAACACGACATTGTAGGCTGTTTCTTCGTCTTCCAAGAAATCGGACAGTCACCCAGAAACACAAAATAAGCTGTTAAAGAACGACGAGAAAGAGGACAACTCGCATAATCCGCATCACAATAAATAGACAACTCCAAATTATTGCTGGTGCGAAATAAAAGGCCCTGACCAGGACACTTCTTCTTGAACAATGGCAGCATAGGCGCGATTAAGAGACGAAAGAGGCTCCTGCATCAACAAATTGGAACGAACAGTATTGTACTGAGGGTTGAGTCCCATAAGAAAATCGTGCACCTTGCCTTCATCACGCTTCTTATCCAATTTGCCATTAATGTTGCACTTGCAACCACGACATTCACACGTGGGATTGCGATCGTATTTATTGAGTTTATCCCAAAATTTCTTCAAATGACCATAGTACTCGGACACGGGCTCCTTCTCATTCTGCTTACACGACTTGATGGAGCCTTTGACACGGTGAAGCTTCGGTCCATTACCCACACTAAACCGTTGTTCAATATCTTCCCACAAAACTCTTGCATCATCAACATACGTTAACGTTGAACCCAACGCGGGTTCGATAACATTGAAAATCCAATTAACAACCATCGCGTTTACCATGTACCAATCTTCACAATCCTCCGACGTATCACTGGGCTTCTTGATAGTACCATCAATGAATCCTGTCTTCTTCCTGGCACGTAGGGCACTACACAACTTCATGGACCACTCATCGTAATTATCACCATTCAACATGACTTGTACGACTTTATCACCAAGTTTATCGCCTGGCCCTAGGAAGTAAGGACTAATGGAGGTTTTGTGTTCTGTTTTGGACGGGTCTCCGTCTTTCACCATGATTGCGATCGGAAAAAATCTACCGCTGACACACTTAATTGGCTCTGATGCCTGTAGATACCCAGTATCTGCTAAGACTCCAACAAACACCCGATGATTATCGGACTACAACACGTTTTGGAATCGCGGCGTTTGATCGACAGTTTGTGTACAACTTTACGTCGGAAAACTTAAAACGATTTCGAAAATAAAACATTTCAAAAATACCTGGAGTGTTTAATGTACGATGACGGGGTCGCAATGACACTAACTAGAGTCAAAACCGGCACCGGACCAAAAACGACTCAAAAATTCAAATCCCGACTCCAACAACGAGTCAAACCGAGTCAACCACCAAAAACAAACATTTCAAACCTTCTACCTTAAGTTTTCCCGGATTCATGAATGGTCAAGTACCAAACATGTGACTACAAAACCTAGGATAGAACAAATCATGATTGCGTTTGTTGTGAAAGTGACAACACAGCTCGAAGACCCGCGACGTGGCTCGCGCCTCTTTGAGCAGCCCAAGTGGCCACGTCGCTCAAAACTCACACAACCACTCATTCTCCTATAAATACCCCTCAAATGCCACCCATTTGAGAGTTACGCGAGTGTCCGCCCCCTCTTTTCTCCCTTAAAATTCTCGACTCGACTTCTTAAGTCACAATCCGACGCGTATTTACGACCTACCGATCGTAAACACGAGCCTTACACATTGTTTGGTACCGTCATCGTGCATTAAACCACTTGACCGACCACTTCGACCACTAAACCATCACTAAACTTTTAAAACACTCTTTTACTTACCAAAACGGTTTTAAACCGAGTTTTTTTCGATCAAACGAGTTGTCACACTTACGTTGGTCACTCGCCATAACCAAACATGTAAGTATGAGGGTGTAAAAATCCTCTTTCATTATGTTTTCATTTGTTTCATGACTCTAACATGCTAAAACATGCATAACATGAACCAAAACATGGAATAAACGAGCCAAAACCGATTTTTGGTCCGAGGCGGGCCCCTTAGGTCGCCAACTGGCCCGCGCCTAAATGGGGTATTCAGACCAGAGATCAACCGTGTTTGTTCTCGTCATTTCCCTTAATCCATTTTTCATATTTGTAATCGGTTTTTACCATTTCAAGTATTTTCGAAACCTTTTTGTTTCATTTCACATGTTTTAACCATAAAGCATTTTTCACCCTTGGTTCCTCATACCATGACGGTTGAATCCGTATTTCGGTGATAATATTTGGTTAATGACATTTAGAAGGTATTTTAAAGCCTTTTATTTCATTTCTTTACATTTCCAAACAAACATGTTAGTCACCAACACAAAATCATCCTTAGTTCTACATACCATGCCGGATTTTAACCCGGGTACGATGACGAGTATCGACTAATTACATTCAAATGGACTTAAAACAATTAGTCCATAATCATTTTTCAAAACTATTCATGTCAAGTTTGTCAAATCGAACCCGACACCGAATATTACCAAATAATGATGATTATTCGAGTCTAGTTCTTCAAATCAACAAATGCGGTCTAAACGACCCTTTCAAATCAAACCGGGTTCAAATACCCATTTTCAACACATTTTATAACGTTTTCTAAAAGGTCAGAACACGACACATAAATTGTGGGCTAACCCGCGCCTAAACAGGCTCTTCATTTCTCATTTTCAAAACCAGAGGGAGGCCCCTTACACCGCCGGCTGGCTCGCGCCTCATGTAGCCGTCTGCACAGGCTGTTCCTTCAAAGATCGTCTAGGACGATCCCGACTCCGATTAACCCGGATATAGGACGGATCAGACGACTGTTCAAACCATATTTGCAAAACGCCTTACTAAGACAAATGGAACATGTTATCCACCCTAAACCTAATACGGTAAATGGATGTTTAATTTCCGTCTTGCATGCAAATCAACCATTAATCCAACTCGACATCTTATACTTGATACTTGGATTAAATCAACCGACTTAGAAAGCTCTCACATGTTAGGTTTAAATTATTGGATGCGCATTCATGCATTTAAACCGTTTTATCAACTTTTGCATTCAACCAACCAAGATCGATTAGTAGAGGCCGCTAAAGGCGGGCGGGATTAAGTGTCTGATTAAAGAGCTTCCCAATACGTACCTTCACCTCTTACTCAGAAATTTTGGATAGTGGACGACCTTATCCAGGGCGTACGAGAGTCATTCTAGAGATATGATGCTAAAGAGGGACGATTTCCTTATCTTTAGTACCTATGTCAAACGCTGCTTTGTGCTTCGATTTGACCGAGGTATAAAGTGGATTTCGAACGGGTTCCAGGCATCCCACAAATGCTTGGTGGCGACTCCGAACAATTCTAATCGTTTCGAGACCCTTACCGAGACGAAATCGACCAATCTAAAACGATCCGGTCGAAAGCACCTTTACGCCGCCGAGCGTGGCTTTCAAAAAGACCGCTGTATGTCCGCAGATCGAACCGGACCTGCAGGTGGGCCATGTCCACAGATTGGCGACTCCGCTGGGGAGAACTAGGACACTTACGTCTTTGCGATCCCTAGATGGTGAGACTCGAACGAGGTCTTGGTTGGAATGCATTAATTGATATTACGGTCACGGTCGGGTTCCTTGTCCGGGCCCACAACCTAACCCTTTTCGACCAATTGGCTCATTTCGTCGGCATGAGTTTTCTCATCCCCGCGTTTCGAATCCCGATTGAGTCAAGCATACCGTTGACGTTACACATTTCTGTTTCGTCAAAGAGCTTTCGTCACTTTCGGACACGAGGCTAGGGCACCCTCCTTACACATTTTGTTTGGATTGGTATCCCTCTCGCAAATCGGGGTTTGATTGCTTGGTGTGTAACCCACCCTTTTAAGTCAAAACCCATGTCAGCATAATGCATAATATAATGAACTGTGAGTGCTTATGTGCTATCTGATCATAAGTCCTTCCGTGTCATTTTCAAACTTTCAAAAACACCCTTTTCGCGCCGTTATAATGGCCATTTCAAACCTCGGTCTTTCGCCGACTGATGCACGCCTTTCTAGGTCGTCGTAATGACGATTTTCAAACTCGGTTTTGTATAACCATTTCAACACACCTTTTTAGGCCGTCGTAATGACGATTTTCAAACTCGGTTTTGTATAACCATTTCAACACGCCTTTCTAAGTCGTCGTAATGACGATTTTCAAACTCGGTTTTGTATAACCATTTCAACACGCCTTTTTAGGCCGTCGTAATGACGATTTTCAAACTCGGTTTTGTATAACCATTTCAACACGCCTTTCTAGGCCGTCGTAATGACGATTTTCAAACCCGATTTTGTATAACCATTTCAAAATCACCTTTTTACGCCGTTATAATCGCCGCGTCTAGACACGGACTTTAACCCGTTTCGCGCCGACAATGGCTCTTTCAAAACCCGAGAAAAGCACACACCCTTTTCTCGAGACACTTTCGGGATCCCGAGGACCATGCACCGTCCCCGAGACCTCTTCAAACATTTCAAACTCGATTTTCAAAACATTCAATTTTGAATTTCAAAAACCGTCTTGGCAAACGATGCACTGTTTTCCGAGCCGACTCAAACTCAAACCGTCTTTTGCAAATAAACTTAAGACGACCTTTTCAACTGATCAATTTGCGGAGATCTCTATCTTCGGAAGCCGTCCATTAAAACGGCAAATGAATCTTTTTGAAAATTCCTATTTTCGAAAATTTCAGTCCACCATTCCAATTCCGCCTCGTGTCTATCGAGTCAAAGAAAACGTACTTATGGGTCTTTACTTATGAGTCGTCTCACCACGAGACCCGTCCAATGGCGTCGCGCCGTCATGATTGGACTCGTGTCAAAGGTTCGGTCAAACACCGTCACGTCATAAATCGAGTCAGCACCGAGGGACCACACACGGTCGCCCCCGTCTTGTTGAGTCCGATCTTTGTCTTGTCCTTTGCGTTGTCTGCGTTCAGTCTTGGAACCATGTCGGATTGAGTTGTAATGTGAGCCGTTTTTCTGCCTCAGAGCCATGGCCCTGTCTTCAGCTTCGTCCAGCAACAACAATGATAACAACAGAGATGTCACAACTGATCAGCTAGCCAGCCTACTTACCGCTCTTAAGGTCACCCTGGATCGCGTCGAGACTTGTATCGACGCCCTGAAGAACAAGGAAACTGGGGAACACAATACCCCACCTCTGACTGAAACTGAGAAGAGGCTGAAACTCTTGGAAGAACAGCTCCTAGCCCGGGGTAACAACATCCATCTTGAAAACAACCAAAGGTTCGAGCCTGTTGGGGACCAGTTACCTGGCAACTTCACCCTGACTGATGTGCCTAAGTTCAAGAGAGTGGAGGACCCACTCAACCATATCCGTGCTTTCAAAGACTACATGGCCATTAAGGGGGTCAAACAGGAGCTTTTTACCCGGATCTTCCCATCCTCTTTGGAGCCGATTCCTCGCCAATGGTACTACTCCTTGGACCCGAAAAACCTTACTACTTGGGATGAGATCGCAGTTGAGTTTGCCAAACAGTATGCCGACAACGTCGAAATCCAGGCCAACACCCGTACTCTCGAGGTGTTAACCTAAAACGACAAGGAAGGGTTCACTGAGTTCCTAACCCGCTGGAGGAGGGTGAGTACTCAATTGGTCAGTAAGCCGAGTGAATCAACTATGGTCGAGAAGTTTGTCAACAATCTCCGTCCGGTTTATGCCAACCTACTGAGGTATCAGAATATCAAAACTTTTCAAGATCTGTAGATTCTGGGGACACGTATTGAGGACGACCTCCGAAAGGGTGTCTTAGCAAAGACCACTGGCAGGGGTTACCAGGGATCCACCTCAACCGGATCTCGCCCTTACGGTCAGACAAACAAGATTGATGAGGTCAACCTCGTCGAACCATCTGCCAAGAAAACCGAGCGCCCCCAGAGAGTGTTCACCAACATAGGGTCGACTTATGCAAGTGCCCTGAAAAGGCTCATGGACCAAGGGATGCTACAACCGATCGGACCCACCCCGGATCCGACCGACGCCAAGAAGTCCCGATTTTGGAACCCCAACGCCTACTGTCAGTATCATCGAGGGAAAGGGCATGATACCGAAAATTAATTCAAACTCAAGCACCTCATTCAAGACATGATTGAGAAGGGAGATTTGCCTATACCCCCACCAACTAAGCCGAACAACAAGACGAATCCTCTGGGAATTCATGCCATCTCTGACGATGAGCCGACTCTAGACTGCTCCCACCTCATCTTGCCGATTGACGACGAGGTGAATGTTCTGGAAAAGGATCCTTCAGACGGAGTGTTTGTGTTTAGTGCTGCCACTATGCTCACTATGTTTCAACAAGTTGAAGAGGCCATAGCCAGCCTCTCTGAAAAAATCACCCGACTCGATGACGCCTATCGTCGACTCATCTTCAATCCCCCAACACCGCGCCCGAGGGAGAATTCCCCAAGCATTCAAAACTACCCACCCCAGGATGGATTGCTCCCGCGACCATTCTGGCATAGACCTCATGAAAATCACCTTCAAAATAACTACCCTCAAAATAACTACCCCCATAAAAATCGCCCTCACAAAAATATCCCCCACAAGAACTACCCACCGAGGAATACCCCTCCAAGGTATCCTTGAGACTCTGAAATTAACGGCATATGGAGGGATGATGTTGAGGATGTCTATATCCTCCCAGGGAAGGAGAAGCGGGCGAAAGAAATCGGACATCTCACCCGGTCCGGACGTCCCTATCAAAATCCGAGCAACCCAACAGTCGTTCCAACAACGAATGACCAAGTCGTCCCGGAAGTGGACACTCAACCAAAGGCCCCCGAGAACTCAATCCCGAAACAGCTCCAGAAAGCAAAAGCCGAAATCTCAATTTAGCAGCTGATCGCAACGTCTTTTGAGCATCGACAGGCCTTGCTGCAGGACTTGGGAAAATTAACCGTGCCCTCCACCTCTTCCTCAGAAGATATAGTGGCACACATGACGAGGGACGCCCCTGATCTGAGTAACCCAGTCGTCTTCTCCGACGAGGACATCCCTCAATTCGGAGCCAATCATAACCTGGCCCTGTACATCACCGTACAATGCCTCCAAAAGAATATACCAATGGTCCTCGTGGATGACGGTTCCACCGTGAATGTCATCCCTCTCAAAATTGCCCACAGGCTGGGTGTCAAGGAATCTGATTTGATCCCAACAAATCAAGGAGTACGCGCCTACGACGGCACTCGTCGCAAGGTCGCTGGGCTAGTCACTTTGACCGTCGCAACCGGACCCTTAGAAAGACAAACCAGTTTTCAAGTGGTCGACATCGATACGTCCTTCAACATGCTCCTGGGACGTCCCTGGATTCACGCCGTCAAGGCGGTCACATCAACGCTCCACTAGAAGATCAGGGTCCCCTTCAACGGGAAAACGATCACGATTCCCGCTTTCCCAATCAAGGCAGTTATGAGAAGGGGGATAGCCTCCCAAGCCATTGAAGAGGACGACAATGAAATGTGGGGTTTTCAAGCCGTAAATGCCATAACTAATGAATCGGCAACCTCTGAGTGTGACCCGTTCACCAACCTCACGGTCAACCGTATCATGATGCGTCAGGGTTACTTCCCGGGTTTGCCGCTCAATCCACTAAAGGACCCATTGCCTCCCTTAAAACAGGTTAAGGTCCCCAACATTCCCTTTGGACTGGGGTACGAACCTACTGACCAAGATATCCTGGAGATGAACCTCCTAATCCGAAAACGCAAGAAGCACGAAGTCATCCTCCGTCCCTACCACCTGACTCTCAACGGATACTTTGTCCCCGAGGGAGAGTCTGAACTATACCGCGGCTTTCCGGAGCCAATCTATGACTCTGTGGCCAGGGCTAGATACCCGGGGAGTGGAAGTCTTCCAGGACTGCTACTTTATCCCCGACAACATCGAAGCTGCATCAAATGAGTCCAAACCGTCACCATGCCTTGACGGACAAGCTGTCACACTCCTATTTGGGGAAGATAACGTCAAACACCTCGACTATGAGGACATTATCAACATCGCTCTGAAGGATAACTAGCTCGATCCAACCGCTTTGATCTCCGATACTGACCCGGAGAAAGCTACCCAGGGCTGGAGGAAGACCGTCAAGTGGATCGATCGCCAGGGCCGCATTCTCAAGATAACAACTGGAGAAGGCCCTATGTTCAAGGAGGGAAGTGAAGAAGGATCTGAGTCTGAGTCTGAGTAAGAGTCAGAGTCTGTCGTAGCTCCTAACACTCCGGAGGTCCCAGTCAAGGTCCCATTCCCACTGTTTTATCACAAAGTCGTGGCTGATTCAGAGGCTGAGTCCACTAGGGTCACCCCCACTCCTATGAAAGGTGACAACCTGGAGCCTGTTCCAGGGACCACTTCCTCTGTTGTGTCGCCTCTGACTGACCACGAGATGTCTGTCCTTTCCGAGCTTTTCGCTCGTATCAACTTAATGAACGCTAAGTTTGCTTATGACTCGTCTCAATTTAACTGCAATGCGATTCTGAATGACTATGAGGAATTTTACTTGAGTGACTACCCACCTCACTTAGCCAAAGAACTTGACAAACGGGAAACCGGAACCCCCATCATTGAGGAGACCGAACCTATTAACGTAGGAACCAACAATACACCTCAAGAACTTAGGATAGGGACAACCCTGGACCCCTCGGAAAGACAGCAGTTCATTGACCTCCTCCACGAATACAAGGACGTGTTCGCCTGGTCTTACAGAGATATGCCTGGGATTGACAGAGAAATTGCAGAGCACCGAATACCCATTAAACCCGGAGCTAAACCTGTGAAACCGAAGCTACGCCGGATGCGTCCGGAGTGGGCCCTAAAAATCAAGGAAGAAGTGGATAAACAGTTCAAGGCTGGGTTCATCAAAGTGTCCGAATACTCGGATTGGGTGGCCAACATTGTTCCCTGCATCAAGAAAGACGGGAGAATTCGGGTTTGCGTCGACTTCAGGGATCTGAACAAGGCGAGTCCAAAAGACGACTTCCCTTTGCCACATGTTGACATTCTGGTGGACAACACTGCCGAACATGCTCTCCTATCATTCATGGACGGGTATGCCGGGTACAACCAGATTAAGATGGCTGAGGAAGACATGCACAAAACTGCGTTCACTACACAGTGGGGTACATATTGCTACACGGTCATGCCTTTCGGCCTCATCAACGCCGGAGCGACCTATCAAAGAACCGCTACCACTCTCCTACATGATATGATGCACAAGGAGGTAGAGGTATATGTCGATGACATGATTGTCAAATCAAAAGAACGGGACGGCCACATCAGTGCCCTCCGGAAATTCTTCGCTCATCTGCGGAAATATAACATGAGAGTAAATCCTCAAAAGTGTGCATTCGGGGTCACCTCCGGAAAACTCTTGGGACATGTCGTCAGCAAGAGAGGCATTGAGATTGATCCAACCAAAATCAAAGCCCTTCAACAAATGCCTCGGCCTAGGAACGAGAAGGAGATTCGGGGATTTCTCGGTCAGGTCCAATACATCAGCCGGTTCATTGCCAAGCTCACTATGATTTGTGAACCAATATTCAAGAAGCTTCGAGCCTCCGATCACACCGATTGGGACGACGACTGTCAGAAGGCCTTCGACAGGATAAAGGAAATCCTATCCAAACCTCATGTCCTCATGCCACCTCAACCGGGGATTCCTCTATCCTCATACTGATCATTACCAACACAAACATGGGAGCAATGCTAGCACAAACAGTTGGCAACGAAGAGCGAGCCATCTACTACATCAGCAAAAAGTTCATTGAGTACGAGACGAGGTATACCCAACTGGAAAAGACATGCCTTGCCCTAGTATGGTCAACAAAGAAGTTGCGGCATTACATGCTCAGCTAATACGGTCCACATCTACTCCAAGATGGACCCGGTTAAATACATCTTCGAAAACCCGTACTAAACGGAAGGCTGTCTAGATGGACACTGATGTTGTCCGAGTTCGACCTCAAATTTGTACCCCTCAAGGTTATCAAGGGAAGAGCAGTTGCCGACTTCCTAGCAGAAAATCCCGTCAACGAGGATCCAACGACCGACACATGGTCACTTCCTGACGAAGACATCCTTTGTGCCGACTCCGACGCATGGGACCTATACTTCGATGGTGCATCTAATCTGAGAGGCTTCGGGGTAGGAATCCTTCTAATTTCACCAGAGGGAGAACATGTTACGATCTCGGTCAAGCTAGACTTCTCCGTCACAAACAATGCCGCTGAATATGAAGCTTCTCTCATCGGCCTACAAGCAGCCATCACACTTGGCATCAAGAGACTGAGGGTCCATGGCGATTCCTCATCAATCAGGTGTCCGGATCATGGAAAATACGATCTGACAATTTAGCTCCCTACCGATCAAGGATCAATCAAGAGGCCGAGTTCTTCGACCAAGTCGACTACTTCCACTTGCCACGAGAGGAAAATCAATTTGCTGATGCCCTGGCAAAACTTGCCGCGCTCGTCAACATACCTGACGACATGACATCAATACCCCTATGTGTCGAGAGAAGGAGCGAGCCAGCTCATATTGGTGCCATTATCGACAACGAGGAAAGCCATGATGAACCTTGGTACCAAGCCATCCTTAATTACAAAACCAAAAATGAATTACCTCCCAACTCTGATCAAAGAGGACAAAGAGCCATCCGTTTACTTGCATCACAATTCGTGATAAACCAAAAAAACTCTACAAAAGAACACCCAAAGAATTCTCCTCCTTTGCATTGACCATCACAAAGCCAAGAAAGTCATGGGAGAGGTTCACGACGGAGAGTGTGGCCCGCACATGAGTGCAATGATGCTTACACGGAAAATCACGCGGCTAGGTTACTACTGGACCACCATGGAAGCTGATTGCGAACTCACGTCAAACATTGCCACAATTGCCAAATCTTCGCCAACATACAACACATACCACCATCCCTTTTGTACACCATGACATCACCCTGACCATTCTCAACCTGGGGCATCGACATCATCGGGAAAGTAAACCCGATAGGCACCAAGGGGCATTGCTTCGTCCTCGTCGCCATCGACTACTTCACCAAATGGGTGGAAGCACAGTCATATGCAGTCTTGACCGCCAAACAAGTGGCCAAGTTCATTCAAAACAACATCATCTGCCGATATGGGGTACCCCACGAAATCATCAGCGATCAAGGCTCTCACTTTCGGGCGGAAACTCAAGCTTTGCTGGACAAGTACAAAATCAAGCGACATCGATCATCCCCTACCGCCCCCAAACCAACGGAACGGTGGAGGCAGCGAACAAAACTCTTGTCACCAACATCAAGAAAATGCAAGACAACTACCGCGATTGGCCGAGCAAACTCCCATTCGCACTCTGGGGATACCGAACCTCCATTCGAACACCGACAGGCGCCACACCCTTCTACCTAGCATACGGTATGGAGACGGTTCAACCAGTAGAGTTAGAGGTCCCATCTCTATGCATCCTACTGGAGAGTCAAGTCCCTGAGGCGGAATGGACCCGTCGAAGGGACGAACAACTCACTCTTCTAGACGAACGACGACTCAACGCCTTGCACAATGTCCAGCTATACCAACAACGTATACAACGGGAATTCAACAAGAAGGTTAAACCCAGAAACATCCAGGAGGGCGACCTGGTCCTCAAGTCAGTTCGAGCACCATTACCCGTCGATCCGAGGGGAAAATTCAAACCCAACTGGGCCGGGCCATACCTGGTCAAGAAAATACTTTCGGGGGGCGCAGTGAGACTGAGTGACCTAGACGGGGAAGACTTTACAAACCCGACCAACCTAGACCAACTCAAGAAGTACTACCCTTAAACCCTAGCAACCAACGGCCTAGCCTAGTTTTACAACTAGCAACGACCTCAACCCTTTTCAAGTCAAGTTCCTCAACGTGTTCTGATTTGAAATTGCATGTTTTATCGAGTATAAGCCGCGACACCTTGCCCATTTCGAATGTCCTTTGATCCGTCAAAGGCAACGTCCATTCGCATTAAAATAAAACAACCCCTGAACTACGAGCATGGTTTGATTTCACCTCTTCAGGTGAATACGTAGGCAGTCCTTCTTATGCATGAGGGATACAACCACAAAACCCAATTCAAATTCACAAAACACCCAGAACTACGATCTGGTTTGATTTCACCTCTCCATGTGGATACGTAGGCAGTCCTTTCTTACACAAGAAGGATACAACCATTCCCACAATAAAAAAACATTACCCACATACAAAAACATCCCAAAAAAAAGAGGAAAGGGAAAACCCTTCCCTTTCCCACAGACATACAAAAATAAGCCTTTCTCCCTTTCCACAAAATACCACTTTCCCAAGTGCAAATGTTTAGGACGATTCAAATCGAATTGCCTTTACCAAATGGATGGAAGAAACAAGCGTTCACAACTTTCTACACAAGCAATCCTTTTATTTAATTAATAATGGGAGGGATTACAATTACAAAAAATAAAGCTCGACGAGTCTACAACTTGTCAAAGCTAAGGTGTCAACTAACACACCTCACATAGTAAAAACTAGCACAAAACACACAATAACTAGCTAGTACAACATAATAAAAACCTCACAATAATAATACAACATAATAATAAAGTGGGTAATGGAGGTCTTCACTCTTCCATCCTACCCTTGTCTTTTCCCTCGGGGTACATCTTCCCCTTGTTCTTCTTGTTGGCCCGCCTAGCTTGAACTTCTTCCTCGGAACGGATCATAAACGGATCTAAGACGGCGACGGCCTCCGGTCTAGCACAAGACCCCATATTCGACCCAAGACGAGCCAATGCACGACCCACCATGTTCTGGGGGCCAGAACTCCTCCTCTTCGGTGGTCTCATCACATCGGGGGCAGCTCCATCAACATACTCCTCGAAGAAGCCACGGTTGGCCTTGCCAACCTCTCGATACTTCAAATCAACAACCTCGTCCTTATGAAATTTGGATCTCTCTTCCAAGGACGGAGCACGTGACCACTTGACATAAGCGGGAGTCACTCATGTCGTGGCAACGGGGTTTGGTACCTCCCAAAGCGGCCGAGTGGCCCACCACCTTTCAAAGAATTCCACATGCTCGGAGTTCCGGAAAACATTCTCTTGGACAAGAGTATCTTGAGCGGGCACCTTTTGTTGACGCCCCATTTGCCTCATGAGCCTTTCGGGATATATGAAGGAAACAACCTTCAAACCCACCACCATCAAAGAACGAGGACTATCACCCGAAGCGGGCAACCCCGTGAAGGACCTCAAGTGCCACCATGGCACCACCCAACGGATATGAGGACCACCCTCCTCCGCCAATCTTGCGGCCCAATAGGCCTCGGTGGAAGCAAAACTATCCGGGTACAACTTCTTCCTCATGGTAAGGTGACGGAAGGAGTAAGAAGAAGAATCAACCGGAGGCTCTACATACCTTAGCCTCTCCAATAGCCACACTTGGAGGATCCTTGGGGATCCGAAAGAGGGAGCTTCTCCACAAGAGCCTTCCTTGTCCAAAGCTTGGATAATCTCCCCAAGCACCAACCATGATGGATCTCTACCATGCTCCATTTGCTCAATCACATGGATAAGGGTCATGCTACCATGGCATCTCGGCCCCTCCTTCTTCAAGATGTCAACAAAGAGGTACACATGGACAAGGCAAAATGCAAGAGCCCTTCTCCTAGCCACCTCCGAGACATTAACATCTAATCGGTTTGAAAAGATGTTGATAAGAGCCAACATATCCACACCATGTGGAGCAAGAAGAAAGTTGATTTGGCTTGTTGATAAGCCCAACATGGAATGGAATTTCTCCTTGTATCACAACCGAGTCGGAGGAAGCACCGGAACACAACCCGACCACCCACCAATGGCTCCAACTTCTTCGGCAAGAGGACAAAGCTCACCTTTCGGGAAAACGAAAACATGATGTTTCGAATCCCAAAACCGACAACATGCTTCAAGAAACGAAGGTTGCACCTTGACTTGGCGAAGCACCAACAATTGACCAACTCCCATGCTAACGAGTTGATGCTTTTCGGGAGGCGACAAATCCCGGCACCATTGTCGCAAGGCGTTCTCAAAAGCATCCATGAAATATTTTTGTGGAAGAAGAAGAGGTTTTGTAGAGATGATTTTGTGTTTCGGATGATGAAACAATGAAGCGCAAACATCCCTATTTATACAAAATGATCAACGCATTTTTCAGAAAAAGGGGAGAGTCGGCTTCCATCGCCAGGCTGCTCGCGCCTCTTTGGACCATCTCCAGGATTCCCGCTGTTGACTTGTCTCTTTCAACATGTGTTTTCTCTTAACACCTCAAACCTCCCGCCAGGAAGCTCGCGCCTCTTCGGGATGATCCGGAACATTTTGTGTTTCCGCACACTCACATTTCCTTGTTTTCGCGTTTTACGAAATCCGACACGGTTTCCATGACGCAGCTTTAAACATACGGGTTTTTTCTTCTTTTTTTTAAGGGGGGAAGGGCTAGTCGCCCCGATTCGCGATGGATCGTTTCCATGTCAGTCGAAATTCCGGAAATTTTTCGCTTTTTCGCAATTTGCAAAAAAATCAAAATCGAAGATTTATAACACGACATCAATTTTCCTCAAAAATTCAAGCACTCAGAAATTCGAGTCTTGACATCAAAAATCAAATATACTCGCAAAAATCCTTTTCTAAAATTCTTTCCTGACGGTTTGAGTTTGAATTTTTCGAGTCAATTTCAATAATTTCGATGCAATTTAATTCACGACATGAGTTAATTGCTCAAATTTTCAAATCATTTCCTTTTGAATTCCGAACGTGACGATTTGTCATGGAATTTTCAATTCATTTCAAAATTTCAAATTTTAATTTCAAGTCATCTTGGTTAATTTTTGGTTTTCAATCAAATGCTTCTACGTGTTTGCGTTTATGTATATATGCTATCTGTTGCCAGTTTTCTACACTAACGATGCAGGAACTGGTGCAAAGCAAAAGGAGAATCAAACAGCCGACAGCGCTCCTCCGAAACACAACACAAAAAAGCCAAAATCACAAAACAAACGTCTATCATACAGAACTGGCCTAAAACAAACGTCTATCATACATACACTGGCCTAAAACAAACGTCTATCATACAGACACTGGCCTAAAAAAAACGTCTATCATACAGACACTGGCCTAAGACAACGAACTGGGGGCTATCCGCCACCTACCGAACTAAGCACTCTCTATCCTCTCAAACGGAAAAGAAAGAGAGCAACAGGGGAAACAGAGGAGCAACTGCGAAAGCAGAGGAGGTTACCATGACGATAACCCCCCGCTCCTGCTCCATGACAAAAAAGAAGACAATGCCTTGCAGACTTTGGATGATGAGGAGGCCAAGAACCATGATGCGATGCACCATTCCGATACTGAACCCCACTCACCAGCCACCCTGTTTATGAGCTACAACGAAAAGGACAAACCGGCCGTATCAGCCGCCTCTCCTCCTCTACGGAAACATCCTCCACCACCGCCTCGAATACGACAGCCTCCTCGGCCGCTACAACCCCTCCAGGATCAACTTCCTCCTCCAAAGCCTCAACGACGGACCCCATAGGTCCCAGACGATACCCTGCGATCAAAACAACAAACAAAAAACGTCAGCCGGAATTTCGGCATTACGACGGCATGAAATGGATAAATCCAAAAACAAAAAAACAACCTGCAATGCAAAAACAAGGGCAATCTCGCCCAAAATCCAACCAAACAAAACCATTCACAAAAAAAACACAAAAACGACTCGACCCTCTTTTCAAGCAAAAGACGAGTCAAAATCACAAAAACGGCATTTCAAGACCCATACAAGGTCCGCCAACAACCCAAAATACATTCCCGACACAATGGGGATTTTTCTATGGCTAAAAAAAGCAATTCATACGCTAATTCGAGCCCAAACCGGTCAAAAATTCAAAAACGACCGCAAAAAGGCAAACGTGATTTTATCACGCCTCAAGGTGACCTAAAATACCAATAAGGTCAATTTCAAGGCAAACTGACTCAATTCAAGCCCAAACAGGCGCTTATTTGGTCAGACGTAAGACCGTCGCAAAAGGCAAAAATCCAATTTTGCCCACAAACATCCAACGAAGGTCCTTAAATGGCAAATACGGGTTTTCCCAACTACAATGGAACCTAGTGCAACCCACTACCCAAGCAAATAAACTTGGCATTGTGAAATGAGACGGTTTCTCGCCTCACTCACGTTTTTCGAGCCTAGGAAGCGGGAACGGGGACCAAAATGCAAAGTAAAAGCACCCCTATACTCCTAAACAGGTTTCTAACCTAATGCAAGCGTCAATTTCACTCGAAATGGGCTCAATAAAAAACGCCCAATTCGATTTTTAGGGCAAAATTCGCCCTAATTCAATCAAGCTAAAGATCAACAAATTTGAATGGATTCAAGAGGAAATACTTACCTTGAGATGACATTGTTGATGAAGGCAAGAACTCGAACAAGCAAGAAGGTCCTTCAATGGCGATTTTCGCAGGTTTATGTCGAAAATGAATAAGACGAGGTTATGAATGATATGCGGCCTGACCTCGCGTCTTTTACAGAAAATAGGGAAGCCCCTTTGGTTCGCCAGGTGGCTAGCGCCTCAATCAGGCGTCCCTTGCTTTTTCAGCGAAATTTGGGCTTTAGCCCAATTTCCACATAACAAACTTCGAATTTCCATTTGACGATATTAAAGGTCGTCATTTTTTCTCAAAAACAAAAAGTGAAAATTCAAATTCACTATTTTCGGAAGCTTTAAACGACGGCACATAAACCGTCCCTCCAATCGAATAGTGAAAATTTGAATTCACTACTTTCGAGAATTTTCAAGCAAACGGCGATCAAAACCGCCAATTTCAGAAATAATGGTGAAATCAAAATTCACCATTTTCCTTCAAAATTTCAAAAATAATGGCGAAAATTCAAAAACCGCTATTTCCATCAAATGTCAACGGCGGCACATAAACCGTCACTTCAACCAATAGTGAAGATTCCAAATTCACTATTTCCATCAAATGTCAACGGCGGCACATAAACCGTCACTTCAACCAATAGTGAAGATTCCAAATTCACTATTTTCATCAAATGTCAACGGCGGCACGTAAACCGTCACTTCAATTAATAGTGAAGATTCAAAATTCACTATTTCTTTCAAATGTCAACGGCGGCACATAAACCGTCACTATCAATAGTGAAGATTCCAAATTCACTATTTCTTTCAAATGTCAACGGCGGCACATAAACCGTCACTTCAATCAATAGTGAAGATTCCAAATTCACTATTTCTTTCAAATGTCAACGGCGGCACATAAACCGTCACTTCAATCAATAGTGAAGATTCCAAATTCACTATTTCTTTCAAATATCAACGGCGACATATAAACCGTCATTTCAAATGTAATAGCAGATTTAAAATTTGCTATTTTCCTTCAAAATTCAAACAAACGGCGATCAAAACCGACACTTCAAGTTCAAAGAAGAACGACGAATGGTGAAGATGCCAAATTCACTATTCTTTCAAATACCAGCAGGGGGCTTCCTCGCGGAACCCGCTCAATTGTAGTGAGAATCCATACTCGCTATTTCCCCAGCGACATCACGAGTTCGCTACTTTCAAAACAAGCCCATTCAACGCGGTTGTTCCCATGGTCCATTAACCGACCGTACCATTCGGCTGGCGAGCCTTTGTCCGCAACCACATCAAGGACACATCCCGAAGATGCCTCGGGTACATTTCCTTACCACGGCTGGCGAGCCTTTGTCCGCAAGCCTTTCAAGGACACATCCCGAAGATGCCTCGGGTACATTTCCTTACCATGGCTGGCGAGCCTTTGTCCGCAATCGTTCAAGGACACATCCCGAAGATGCCTCGGGTACATTTCCTTATCACGGCTGGCGAGCCTTTGTCCGCAACCTTCCAAGGACAGATCCCGAAGATGCCTCGGGTACATTTCCTTACCATTGGCTGGCGAGCCTTTGTCCGCAAGCGTGCAAGGACATATCCGAAGATGCCTCAGGTATGACTCCTTCTTATGGCTGGCGAGCCTTCGTACGTAGTCTAATAGACTTTAAACGACCCGCACGGACAGTCGACAGACTCTAAACTGTTCCCGACGACAAGTCCTTGACTCGTACCCTCGAGTCGCCTTGGCGTCGCCCTTCCCGACGGCAGGTCCTTGGCCCGAATCCGTTCGAGCCGCCTCAACATCGCTTGGGTCTCCAGGTTGTAATATTCGATTGACCTGGGGGCTCTACTTTGACTTTCGCCCTGTCCAAGCCTCAGTTAAAGAGGGGACTCTGTAGATACCCAGTATCTGCTAAGACTCCAACAAACACTCGATGATTATCGGACTACAACACGTTTTGGAATCACGGCGTTTGATCGACAGTTTGTGTACAACTTTACGTCGGAAAACTTAAAACGATTTCGAAAATAAAACATTTCAAAAATACCTGGAGTGTTTAATGCACGACGACGGGGTCGCAATGACACTAACTAGAGTCAAAACCGGCACCGGACCAAAAATGACTCAAAAATTCAAATCCCGACTCCAACAACGAGTCAAACCGAGTCAACCACCAAAAACAAACATTTCAAACCTTCTACCTTAAGTTTTCCCGGATTCATGAATGGTCAAGTACCAAACATGTGACTACAAAATCTAGGATAGAACAAATCATGATTGCGTTTGTTGTGAAAGTGACAACACAGCTCGAAGACCCGCGACGTGTCTCGCGCCTCTTTGAGCAACCCAAGTGGCCACGTCGCTCAAAACTCACACAACCACTTATTCTCCTATAAATACCCCTCAAATGCCACCCATTTGAGAGTTACGCGAGTGTCCGCCCCCTCTTTTCTCCCTTAAAATTCTCGACTCGACTTCTTAAGTCACAATCCGACGCGTATTTACGACCTACCGATCGTAAACACGAGCCTTACACATTGTTTGGTACCGTCATCGTGCATTAAACCACTTGACCGACCACTTCGACCACTACACCATCACTAAACTTTTAAAACACTCTTTTACTTACCAAAACGGTTTTAAACCGAGTTTTTTTCGATCAAACGAGTTGTCACACTTACGTCGGTCACCCGCCATAACCAAACATGTAAGTATGAGGGTGTAAAAATCCTCTTTCATTATGTTTTCATTTGTTTCATAACTCTAACATGCTAAAACATGCATAACATGAACCAAAACATGGAATAAACGAGCCAAAACTGATTTTTGGTCTGAGGCAGAAGCCCCTTAGGTCGCCAACTGGCCCGCGCCTAAATGGGGTATTCAGACCAGAGATCAACCGTGTTTGTTCTCGTCATTTCCCTTAATCCATTTTTCATATTTGTAATCGGTTTTTACAATTTCAAGTATTTTCGAAACCTTATGATTATTCGAGTCTAGTTCTTCAAATCAACAAATGCGGTCTAAACGACCCTTTTAAATCAAACCGGGTTCAAATACCCATTTTCAACACGTTTTATAACGTTTTCTAAAAGGTCAGAACACGACACATAAATTGTGGGCTAACCCGCGCCTAAACAGGCTCTTCATTTCTCATTTTCAAAACCAGAGAGAGGCCCCTTACACCGCCGGCTGGCTCGCGCCTCATGTAGCCGTCCTGGGCACAGGCTGTTCCCTTCCAAAGATCGGGCCTAGGACAATCCCGACTCCGATTAACCCGGATATAGGACGGATCAGACGACTGTTCAAACCATATTTGCAAAACGCCTTACTAAGACAAATGGAACATGTTATGCACCCTAAACCTAATACGGTAAATGGATGTTTAATTTCCGTCTTGCATGCAAATCAACCATTAATCCAACTCGACATATTATACTTGATACTTGGATTAAATCAACCGACTTAGAAAGCTCTCACATGTTAGGTTTAAATTATTGGATGCGCAATAATGCATTTAAACCGTTTTATCAACTTTTGCATTCAACCAACCAACATCGATTAGTAGAGGCCGCTAAACGCGGGCGGGATTGGGTGTCTGATTAAAGGGCTTCCCAATACGTACCTTCACCTCTTACTCAAAAATTTTGGATAGTGGGCGACCTTAGCCAGGGTGTACGAGAGTCATTCTAGAGATATGTTGCTAAAGAGGGACAATTTCCTTATCTTTAGTACCTATGTCAAACGTTGCTTTGTGCTTTGATTTGACCGAGGTATAAAGTGGATTTCGAACGGGTTCCAGGCATCCCACAAATGCTTGGTGGCGACTCCGAACAATTCTAATCGTTTCGAGACCCTTACCGAGACGAAACCGACCGATCTAAAACGATCCGGTCGAAAGCACCTTTACGCTGCCGAGCGTGGCTTTCAAAAAGACCGCTGTATGTCCGCAGATCGAACCGGACCTGCAGGTGGGCCATGTCCACAATGCCAAGTTAAGATGATACTTGACAAAATATAGGGCTTGCAATGTTTGTGATGATTCTATTGACTGCACAACGTTACATTATATACTCATACAACCCTAATCGGTTTAGGAAACCGTATCGACCCATATAACATATTTACCATAATACAAGATATCCAACACATATACTATGACCTCCTTATAATACAATATATATTATTCCGTAACAAATAGATTAAGTTAGGGTTGGAGTTTTGCGACCCAAATAACTCGTTTATTAAACGTGTTGAAATCGGGTTGGGTTGAAAGTATTTTCAAATCAAATGATAAAATCCTAACATTTAGTTATGACATCCATGATTCACCTTACTTTCCAACCTAACCTAAACTGTAATCATAATACCAAATACGGCATACTATGGCTGTGTTTGGCGGTACATTTCAGCTACCTTGTTTGGTCAAAGTAGCTTATTTCACCAAAATTTCAGGTAACTTATATTTTTGTATGTGTTTGGCAAGTAGCTTAATTGCGCAAATAAGCTGCTTGAAATGAAATGCTACAGAGGGTAGCATTTGGGATTTTAGGTATCTATCCTAGTGAATATTCCTTTTTTACCCCTTCAATCTATAATATTAAATAATTACTATATACTTTTACGTCATTTCACCACAACAAACTACCTTTTCAGTTAATTTGCCAAACAATTTTTTTTATATAATCAGTTATTTTATGAGCTCTTAATTTTCAGTTACCTTATCAGCTACCTTTTCAAGTTTCAGTTAGCTTTTCAATTTTCCGGTACCTTTTCAGGTTTCAACTACCTTTTCAGTTAGTTTTACCAAACAAAGCCTATTTATCTAAGGTGGGATACTGAGATTACTTAGGATTACTCATTGCTCATTTAAGGCGTCGTTTGGTTGTCATGGCGGAATTAATTTTCCATTAGTTTCATGAACACATGAATTGGAGAATTCATGGAAATTGCTTAAAACTCGTTTGGTTGACATGGTGGAATTAAATGGACACATGAGTTTCCAATTACCTAGGCTGGGCTAGGTAATTAAACTCCTTCATTATGGAGGAATTGACAACTCTTAGGATTTACTTGAAATGGGAGTAATTATTAATGGAGTAATGAGAGCTAAAATAAAAAAAAACAGGAGGAGATTGGTGGTTAGTGGTGGTTGTGAAGGGTGGAAAGAAGAGGTGACTGACGAGGGAGGAATTATTACCTCCATTTGGAGGTAATGCATTACTTGGGGGAAGAGATAGGAAACAATTACTCCCTTAATAGAGTGACTATTACACTATATTTTTCCATTTCTATCTCCAACCCCCATCCCTTTCTTCCATTTTTTAGTTCATTTTAACTCTATTACTCTCATTCCAAGCAAGTCCTTAGGAAAAAAGAAAATCATGTGATTTTGAGCAATCAAACAACTTTACTTTTGTCAATTCAAGGAGTTTTCCAATTCACCCACATTGAGAGTGGCAACCAAACGATACCCAAAAATAAATTCTTATTCTTTAATCACCATTTCATATTGCAACTTCTCATGCCGTATCATTTTTGTAAGTATGTACTTTATTTATTAATTCTATATTATACTTCATAATATTTTACTCTATTTGTCTTAATCAGTTATTAGTATAGATCTCGCGCACTGCATGTGCGGTATATATACAGTTTTTATTTTTTAAACATTATTTATACAATTTAATTTTGGACCTCATTAATATTTAATATTTCACTCCACTATATTTTGATATGAAACAAAAAAAAAATTGAAATGAAAAACTTAATCAAAGATAATTAAGTAAGTTATGAAAATTTTGTTTTTGTTAAATTATTATTTTTGAGTTTTACGATAAACCTAAGGACTTCATTTATAAATTTTCTCCAATTATTTTAATGAATTTCATTTTATCACGAAACTAATAGTAAGTATGTGTCGAGTTATTCTCTAAAGTAACAAATATTGCATTATTGAAAAATTTAGCAATTTGTAGTTTATAGATTAATACCAACTTTATTTTATTTTCATGGAAAAATAATAATTATGAATTTAATAAAAACATTAGAGTTTAATTATAAGAATATATTTATTTAAAAAAGTAATAATTAAATGAAAGAAAGTTTCATTTATTTCTTTATTTAGGTAGATGCAGGCCCTATTTGGTACTCAGCAGATTAATAATAGCAGAAGCAGATTGGTCAAACAGATTATAAATGACAGATTGGATTGACATGTTTGACCAGTATGTTTCAATTAGCATATTTAATAAAAGTGTTTGGTAATTAGCGGATTTAGGTTTATAGATTGTTTTATCTATGTGTAAATGGTTAACATATTCAATTTTCACAATCTACTAATGTGAATATGCTGGGTGGAGCAGCATATTGGAAACGTAATTTATTTTCGCAGTACACTTTTTACTCGTCTCAGTACTTTTTGTTCACTAATTTCCATTTGCATACCCCTCATAAAAAACCTAATTCTCTCGACGGCTATTCATGCCACCTCTCAAATTAAACAAATTTTTCAATTTTGAATAAGAATTTGAGTGTTAATTGTTAAACATGTATTCATTCAACTATCACAAATTTACTTCGCATAAATCTATCAGTGTATACATTACGTCATCGAGGTGTTGGTAACTAATTAGAAGGTATAGATTGAAGATGAATACTAAAGAGTCTAAAATGACTACTATAATTGCAACGATCTATGAGCAATAATGCTAGGTTGAAATTTTTTATTGGTGATTGTGGAATTGGGGGAAATTAGTGAAATTAGGAAAAATAGAGTTTGAGATGTGGCGACGATTTATGGAAAATGGTGAGTCTTTTGTGTGTGTTACAGACATGAGTTGAGGAAAGTCAGGGGATGGAGGTCGCCGATGTTGGGAAATGGAGGAGGACAGCCGTCGACAGTGCAAAAAGAGTGGCTGAATGGCGGAGGAGCATGGTGGTTAGTGGTGGTGGCCTGGTGAAGGGGTTGTTGGGTGGGTTTGCTTTTTTTTCTTCTCCTTTTTTATTTTCGATGTAGTACATTGTATGACCGTGGAATGAAAAGGATATAATGGTCAAAATTATATTGAGATGAATAAAATGCGTACTGCGTAAATCAACACCCTATTGGAAAACAATAGATTGAAGCTCAATCTATTATTTCAATATGCCATTTACCAAACACGTAAATTAATAGATTGGTGAGTCAAACATGCTAAAAGGTTTGAATATACTGAAAATTCACCAATCTACTGTTTACCAAACACCCCCGTATTTTGGAGGGAAAACAAAGAGAGTTTTTATTCTCTTAGTAGTAAGGGAGATTTACTTCTGATTAAACATTAAAATACTCTAACAAAATATAAATATAAAAATGTAAATAAATGATTGAAACGGTGGAAGTATGTCTCGGTTCTCATATCTAAGCATGCTTTGCAGGTGGTTTGTCGTTTTTTTTTTGCTTTTATAATTAGATTTATATTTCGGTGTTTTGTTTTTCCCTTATTCTGTTTTGGTTAAATAATCTTACATATTCATTTGTCTATCTATGTTATTCATTTGTCTGTCTATGTTATTCATTTAGTGATTAATCAAAACAATTATTTCATCTACTTCCGAAATCCGTCTAGAGTCTCCTAGGGTTTTGTCTATCGTTTCTTAGTCTTTCTCCTTTCTTTTCGAGGCTCCCTCCCATCGATTTCGATCGTGGGGAGTTGTTTTTTTTTGTTTTTTTGTGTGCTCTTTTCTCTCTTTCTGCAGGTACAGAGGATGGGTGATACACGAGGCCGGGGTCGGAACGGGAAAGAGCCTATGGAGGAGGGCGGTAACCAGGTTTTTGAATGGGATGATGATTTTACGGTGAATGGACATGAAAATACTCTGATGCTAGTTGGGAAAATTTGGGCGTCGAGATCTATCAACGTGCGTGCGGAGGTTGAGACTATGACGAAATTGTGGAACCCGGCAAAACAGATTGTTGGGAATGTTGTTGATGCTAAGGAGAAGACTTTCATGTTTAAATTTGGTTCGGATCGTGATAAAGCTAAGGTGTTGGATGGACAACTGTGGCACTTCGACAAATTTTCTTGGTGCTTCAATGAGCCAAACGCAAATGGTAAACTCACTGATGTTCCTCTTTATCAGTTTCCTATATGGTCTCGTGTGTACGATATTCCTATTATGGGGCGATCAAGCCTGTCTAATGCGAAGAATCTGGGCAATATTCTGGGAACGTTTGTTGATGTCAACATGAGCCCTAACAATGAAATTAATAGGGCAATCAGAATTCGTATACTACATGATGTACGTAAACCTTTGAAAGCTGAGGTTCCCATCAAAATGAAGGAAGGGAGAGTGGTTCAGTTTCAGGTTAAATACGAGCGGCTTCCAATTTTCTGTTATGGGTGTGGGATTATAGGGCATGGTGAGAAGGATTGCGAGCATGGACCATATGAGGAAGAGGCTTTACTTTTTGGGGAATGGCTCAGGGCGTCGCCGTGGGAAGTAAGATTGCCAGTGATGGTACATGGAAGGCTCGAAGGGACCTTAATGCGGAGTTCGATGCTGCTGATCGACGGGATTCTGAGGCTAGCATTGCTAATATGATTGAGAAACTACAATCGATTGCTATTGACTTAAAAAGGAAGAAGAGTAATGGGGAGGATCGCAGTAGGGGTCAGGTTACGACGGGAAATGAAGACTCTACGATATGTGGCAGGGATGAAATGATGAGGCAACGGGAGGGACTGGTGTCTCATGGTAGAGCTGATGGAAGGAGGGAGGAGTGTCTTATTGTGTGTGGGCAAACGAAGGAGTGTGGGGTAGAGGCACCTGAAGAGGAGGGAGCAGGGGAGGGCGTAACACGGGTATTTCAGGCCATGGAGGTGGAAGGAAATTTAAAGGGGTGTGGGAGAGGGCAGGGGAGCCAGAACTCGATGACAGGTGGAAAGGGAGGTGGGAAGATGGCAGTGAGAGGGAGGAAGTGGACAAGGCTGGAGAGAGGATGCACTGGCGGGGACGGGAGTGGGGCTGAACCTGATGTGGGGAAGAGGAGATGGGATGATGAGATGGGTGAGATGGTGTCTAAGAAGGCGAAGATGAGTACAGACGGGGGCATCTTAATACCTGAGGCGAAGGTTGAGGGTGCTCAACCCCGTCGGGTACAATGAATCTCTTAAGCCTCAACTGTCGGGGATTGGGCAACCCCGACACGGTTCGAGCCCTCCATACTTTGATACGGAGGGAGGCCCCCGCCATGCTTTTATAATGCGAGACGAAATTGTGTGGTCGTGAGATGAGGAGGATTCGGGAATGTTTGGATGGTTATAACGGAATGGAGGTGGATAGTATGGGAAGATCAGGGGGGGTCTTGCATTCTTATGGAGGAAAGATATAAATTGCAACTTCATGTCTGCTTCGGTCCATTATATGGATTTCACAATCCGAGGAGACACGGGGAAATGGCGTGTAACGGGTTTCTATGGTTGGCCGGCTGTCGCGGATAGACATTTATCGTGGGAGCTTTTACGATTTTTGAGCAGACAATCGACACTGCCATGGGTTTGTATAGGCAACTAAAATGAGGTTCTTTTTTCCACAGAGATGAAAGGGGGTAGCCGTGCTCAGTGGCAGATGAATAATTTTCAAGCAGCTATAGACGAGTGTTGGTTGAGAGATGTGGCGTGGGAAGGGTACGCTTTCACGTTTGATAATGGACAGTGTGGTGACGCTAATCGACAGAGCATGATTGACCGTGCTATGTGCACCTCGACGTGGCTAGAGTTGTTTCCTTATGCGAGGCTTTTGCATATGGAGCGAGAATGGTTTGACCATGCACCAATAAAGCTTATTCTTGATAGGAGGGAGACAAGTGGCATAAATAGGAGACGATTTCGGTTCGAACAAATTTAGGTTGGGGAGGAGGTGAGGAGGCAGTGACCAGTGGGGTGGAGAAGGGAGGGGGAAACTTGGCAGCTTCGATTAAGGAATGCGCAAAACAGCTACAAGATTGGAAAAAGATTACCATAGGGAAAATTGGGTGGGCTATGGATAAGAAACAAAGACAGCTTGCTAGACTTAATAAGGGAACACGGACTGAGGAGGAGGTGCGGTGTAGGAGAAAGCTTGTTGCTGAAATTGCTGAACTTAATAGACAGGAAGAAACTTACTGGAGACAACGGTCACGTGCACTGTGGCTTCGGGATGGAGATCGAAACACCAATTTTTTCCATACCAGAGCGGGGGAGAGGAGAACAAAAAATTTTATCGGGAAATTGGTTGATGACCAGGGGGTTGACCGAATTGGAGATGAGGCGGTTGCTCAGGTGGTGAACAATTATTTTAAGGATTTCTTTGTGACGGCGAACCCAAGGAATTTTGATGATGTTGTACAGGGGATGGAGGGTCGAATCTCGGATGAATAGGGTTCTTAGAGCAGAATATAGTGAAGATGAAATAGTTGATGGGCTCAATCAAATGCATCCTTTGAAGGCACCGGGACCGGATGGGATGAATGGGCTATTTTATCAAAGTTACTCGCATATCATTGGACCTAGTGTGGTCGAGACAGCTCTTAGTATTCTTCGTGGGGAAGCTTCACCGGACGAGTTCAATAAGACTAATATAGTCTTAATTCCTAAAAAGAAGGCTCCGGACAAGATTCGTGATTTCCGACCGATTAGTCTTTGCAATGTGGTTTACAAAATTGTCTCTAAAGTACTTGCTAATAGGCTTAAATTGTTTTTGGGAGAGATTTTCTGAAAATCAGATTGCTTTTACGCCGGGTCGGTTAATCACGGATAATATTTTAATAGCTTTCGAGATGTTCCATTATATGAAGAATTCTAGACATACAGAGGGACATATGGCGATAAAATTGGATATGGCAAAAGCTTATGATAGAGTGGACTGGAGTTTTTTGAGACGGGTCCTTGATACTATGGGCTTCGACCATGATTGGGTGAATAGGGTGATGGAATGTGTTTCTACCGTCACTTTCTCAGTTCTCATAAATGGCGCACCATCTGACGAGTTCCTGCCGGAAAGGGGACTTAGGCAAGGGGACCCGCTCTCTCCGTATCTGTTTATTCTTTGTGCGGAGGCTTTGTCGAACTTAATGAGGCGCGCTGTTGTAGGAGAGTCGCTTCATGGGATCCGGGTAACACCTAATCTCCTTCTATTTCTCATCTTCTTTTCGCGGACGACAGTATTTTCTTTGCGCAAGCTACGATAGAGGAGGCGGAGTGATGCGTGCAATTTACATAAGATATTTCCCTTCATTTAGCACGCATTTTCTTGGTTTATTACGACCATACACTATTATTTCCTCCCATTTCTCGCTACTGGGGGAGTTGTGTGACTTGTGCAGGTTTTAGGTCCGAATGTGCGATTATGAGCCACAACCCATTAATTAAGGAAGGAGATGAGTCCGTGTTCGACCTTGTGTTAGAAGCTGTAGGCGGACAATCGGTGAAGAGTTGTTGTGTCGATCAACAGAACAGGTGTGTCGATCGACAGAGGAAGATGGTCCATCGACATACCTGCCGTCGTCACAGGAAGATTTTTTTTTGGAGCTAATAATGGCTGTCGATCGACAGGGTCCAAGTGTCTCGATCGACAGATGCTACGTTGGCCGAGATTTAGCTCGTGTTTGGGCTTTAGTTACTTATTTGTTTTATCTCCTTGGACTTACTATAAAAACACTAGAAAAACAATTCATTAGGTTATCTTTTATTCTACCTTTGGCTGCTAAAAACGGAACTACGTAATAATTCTCTACAACTTTTAGATCTAGAATTTCTCCCTTTTTCTCTATTGCTCAGACTCGGATTCATTTGGTAATTTTAATTCCTCTTTCCCTTTGTTCTTTTTTATTAATTATTTCTACTTTTCTTATTAGTCTTATTAGTTAAATTTATGCTTATTAGTCTTTCAATTAATTTCATCATGAATTCTTCCCCTTTACCGTCTTATTCAATTATTATTGCAAATTTCATTATGAGTAGCTAAATTCCTTTTTGCTAGGATTTAGGGGAGCCATGGATTGAGACGGTATTAATTAGGTAATTAGATTAGTCGATATAATTGGTCTATGTTGTTAATTGTGACATTTAATTGTGATTAATTGGTTAAGTCGACGTAATTGATTAATTAAGCTGTTAAGCCCCGATCTAAGATCGAAAGCTTGTAAAGGGTTAGACCTGTCACACACATTAGAGTGCCCTAGTAAGTTGCGAGAGCCCGCTAGAAGCATTCTAGGCGAATAGCGGACCGAGAGGACCTTTTCACTGCCCTATAGACCAGTAATTGAGACTGCCCTTTGACCCTACCTATGACCCGTAATAATCCATGGTGAACCGATGTCCTAACTCCTTTCTCTTATATTTTTCTCGACTTAATTTCTCTCGTTAAACCCTTTTATTTTATTGCTTTAATTTAGAACACAAATCAAACAAACCCCTTTTGGTTACTTAGACAGACTTAATTTGACAAGTAGAATGCTAAAAGCCTCCCTGTGGATACGATCCCGACTTCCCTAGCTATATTAGTTAGAGACCAGTTGGTTTATTTTTGATAGGTTGCGATAACCATATCAAATTTTTGTCGCCGTTGTCGGGGAGGAAACAATTCTCTGTTTGCTTATTTAGTTTATCTTGTCTCAGGGAACATTAGTTCCTTGAGACCGTTCTCATTCCTTTCTTTAGTGTTTCGTTTATGCCCAAGTCTCATAGTTCCGATCTCGTGCCATTCGACTCTGAACCAGAAAAGACTTTTCGAGCTAGACGAAATTTTTGGAGGGAAGTTCGCCTAGCAGAAGACTTGAGTACGCTTGACGCCGCTTACGCCAGTTTTATTGCAGAAAATCAGTCTTTCGAAGAAGACACTTCTACTTCTGCAGCTACTATAATCATGCCTACTTTAGCAAGTCACTCAGAACCTACCCTTGAATCCATTCCTAAGGGATTCAAACTCCCTACAATAGATAATGGTACTTTCGAGATAAGGCCATCCTACATTTAACTTGGTAGAAAGAAATCTGTTTGGAGGGGGAGCTACGGAAGATCCTGCTACACATATGGAGATTCATTACTTACTGTTGCTCCATACCCTTGACTGCTGGGGTGACCCAGGACCAAGTAAAACAGGTGCTCTTCCCATTCTCTCTGCGAGACGGTGCTGCGGAGTGGCTGCGTGATTTAGACATGGAAGATCAGGGGTTACCGACTGGAACATCTTAGCTCTTGCCTTTTACAAGAGATATTTTCCTCCCCAGAAGACAAATGCCTTGAGAAATCAAATCACTAGCTTCAAACAAGGTCCTGCTGAGGATTTAAACGAGGCATGGTTTCGTTTTAAGAGACTGGTTTCGTTCAGTCCCTCAACATGGGTTTGCAAAGTGCTTTCTCTGTAACCAATTTTACAATGGACTATATGATGACCATCGGGCACTACTTGATTCTTCAGCTAACGGGAGATTCCAGGACAACACGAATGATAATAATGTCTGGAAACTAATTGACCAAATAGCTACCCATACTGCTAAATATGGGAACCCTAGAGGTAGTACGAGAGGGGGAAGTTCAACCGATGGAGCTGTTGCAGCTCAGTTAGGGACATTAATTGCTCAAGTTGCCGAACTAAAGACAGCCCAATCTTTGGGAAACCAGCAGACAGTTCATGCCATGACCCAACAGGAAGTCCCTTGTGAGCGATGTGGTATTGCAGAATATGGTGCAGTCGAATGTATGAGTCCCCTAGAGCAGATCCATGCCTTTCAGTCCTTCAAACAAGGTACACCATACTCCAGTTTCTATAATGAGAGGACTAGGGAGCATCCAAATTTCTCTTATCGGAGTCAGAATGTTCAAAACCCAACTTCACCACCACCACAAGTACCGAGTCAGATATATACCATTCCTCAGAATCGTGGAAATCAACCACATGGTGGTTATCAGAGGAATAATCAAGGAGGTTAACAACATCAAAATAATGACCTTTTTGACATAAAAGCCATGCTACAGCAACAGATGGCAGCCTCACAAAAGCAAGAGGCACTTATCGCTCAGTTAATGGCGTACAATAAGATGTTAGACAATCAAATTGCCCAACTTTCCACTTCAAGTAGACAACCAGGTACATTGCCATCTCAGCCTGAGAATCCACATGACACGGCAAATGCGATTCATCTTCGAAGCGGTCTCACTTATCATGGACCATCTATGCCTAAAGAAAGTGACGATTTCATTATTGAAGAAATAGATGTTAATGCTGAAGCTGAGATAGGCGACCAAGTGGCGGCTGATTCGAGCAAGGATGGTCGATCGACGGGCATACCATGTCGATCGACGGGCATACCATGTCGATCGACGGGCATACCATGTCGATCGACAAGCATCTATGATGAACCGACAGGATTTGTTCATAAGTCAACCGAAGTTGCTGATAAGTTGACTAGCAAAGTCGTTAAGTCGACTAATACAAATAAAGGAAAGGATAAAGTTGTTGAGACACAAATAGCTGTTAAGATTCCGTTTCCTAGCCGACAGTTGCATACCAAGCTTGAGCAACAATTTGGGAAGTTCATCAAGCTGGTCAAGAATCTCTAGGTATCCGTTTCATTCACAGAACTCATTACTCAGGTACCTTCTTATGCTAAATTTATGAAAGAAATTTTGAATCGTAAGAGAAGTTTTGACGAGGTGGAGACTATTGCTTTTACAGAGGAGTGTAGTGCACTCCTACAAAACAAATCTCCACCTAAGTTGGCCGACTCAAGTAGTTTTTCTATCCCCTGTTCCATAGGCATCCATACTATAGATAATGCTTTATGTAATTTGAGTGCCAGTGTCAGTGTCTTACCTTTATCTTTAGCTAAAATGATAGGTTTGACTGAGTTTAAATGCACCAATATGACTGTCCAAATGGCAGACCGTTCCTTGTCTCGACCTTTGGGTATCCTAGAAGATGTTCCTGTGCGGGTTGAGAAGTTCTTTATACCCGTTGATTTTATTGTGTTGGACATTCCCGAGGATACCTATACCCCTATTATCTTAGGGAGACCATTGTTGCACACTGCTGGTGCATTTATTGACGTAGGAGCCAGGACTCTGACATTTATGGTGGGGGGTGATAAATTGACATACATGCAGTCTAACGTTCGTAGGGTACCTATGCAAGTTGTACCATGTCATGTTGTTTCCCCTGTAGAATCTGATAGGGTAGCTGATAGTCCTATAGTTGAGTCATGTCTTGTTATTACTGTGACACCTCCACCCCATGTTGGGAGCAAGATGGAGGACCATACTGTTGTTTCTCTTTCTCCAGGACATGACATGTTAAACTCCTACAAGGATTTGGGAGATGGAATTGGTGCTTTGGGTCCAAAGTGTATAGCTGGAGATGTTTATTATGGCGGAATGCCAAGAGATTCGGTGCCGCGTGCAAAGAAGGAACACTTGAGGGCTAAGTGTAGTGAGTTAGCCTGTGCGACGGTATGCCCTTATATTTCTGAAGAAGAGGTAAAGTGGTGGCCTATGGCCAAGATAAAGAATGCCGAGAGTACCTCATTTAGTCAACAGCCATGTTGTGGGCTGTTCAATTGTTTTGGTAAATGAGGTGATAGAGGTCGAGCGGGACCATAAAAACCAGTGCTGACCGGGAGGTAATCCGAATTGTAAAAGCTTTGTAAAGTGTGCTTAGTTTTGAATTCACATGCTTAATCATGTTTCCTTTATTGCATTTTCATTTAGTTTAGTATTGCTTCATATGAATATAAATTTTGGAATGAGATTAAATTTCTATCTGAGTTTCACGCAGGCTATTATATGCGTGTTAGAGTTGATTGGTGGCAGCTGGCCACGACCTCCCTATTTTTTTTTTTTTTGATAAAATGTAAGCTTTCAATAAATCAAAAGAGAATGGAACCATATCCCGATCGAACGAGAAATTAATCTTATTCGTCAAACTAACCCAAACAGCCCAAGCCCAAAGAGCATTACAATGGACAACAAAACCAAATTACAGAAAACTTATCTAGAGGAATCTAGTTAAAACAATCCATCGTCTTCCTCCTCCATCCCTACTGTAGTCTACCAAGCAATCATCATCGCCCACACAATAATCTCGTCCAGTCATCCTCCTTTCTCTTCGATCTCTTCTGTATTTGAACAATCCAAATCTTGAGATCCTTGATTAAGTTTTCAGCGACTTTATGAGGTCTTAGCAACTGTATCTCAAACTTGCAAGTGTTCCTTTGCCTCCAAATGGAATAAATGAGAGCATTAAGAACGCCATTGACGACATCTCTCTTATACCCGGATCCATGGAATTGGATTCTCCAATCTAGCAAATTTTGTCGAGGTAATTGAATGCCTAACCAAATCTCCACGATACTAACTATATTATTACTAAAGATGCAGGAAAAGAAGAGATGATCCAGCTGTTCCGCTCCTACTCCACAGATATAACAGGTATCGTCTGAGGTAATGCCAATATCTTTAAGCTTTGCATTAGTAGTAAGAGCTTTGTGATGATAAAGCCAAGCTACCAAGCTATGCTTGGGTATCGTCAACTGGTTCCAAACCACATTTGACCATTGCACCTCCTGAGTTTTCTCTCTGAGGAAATCATATCCTTTAGCTATGGAATAATCCCCTTCTCCTTGCTCTGTCCAGTCTTTAAGTAGATCTCTAACCTGACAAAGTCTCCTCCAATACCAGCTAGTGTCGGATGTGGGACAGTTACTATGCCATTCTTGCCCTTTGAGATACGTGTGGTTGATCCACTTAACCCATAAATGATCAGCTTTATGAGAAATCCACCACACTAACTTGCCCAACGCTGCTTTGTTCCACACAGAGTCATTTTCAAGCCCCAAACCCCCTTCTGTTTTGGGTCTACAGACCTTGTCCCAGGCTACCAAAGGGGTTCTAATATACTCACTTCCTCCATCCCAGAGGAAGTTTCTGCAAATTGTCTTAATGCGGGCTATCACTCCACTTGGGAGAATGAACATTGTAGCCCAATAATTGTGATAAGTTTTTAGAACAGCTTTAATGAGCACCAGGCGCCCTGCATAAGAAAACTTTCTTGCTCCTAGTCCCCTAATTTTAGCAGTGATCTTCTCAATAAGAGGAGCACAATCATGGGCATTGAGCCTGGTAGTTTTGATTGGCACTCCCAAATATTTGAAAGGGAGACGACCCTCAATACAACCTGAAACTTGAAGGATTTCTCTCTTGACTATAGCTTGCATTCCATTGAAATAAGCATTGGATTTCCCCTTGCTTAACCTCAATCCAGAAGCATTAGAGAAGGTAGCATATGTCCTGAGTAAAATCATTATAGAGTTCACATCCCCCTTACTAAAAAGTAGGAGGTCATCTGCAAACATGAGGTGAGAAAGCCTCATGGGTTTACAGAGAGGGTGATAGTGGAACCCCATAGTCTCAGTAGTATAATCAAGTAATCTGGTCAGGTACTCTATGCATATAGTGAAAAGAAGAGGAGAAAGGGGGTCTCCTTGTCTCAAGCCCCTTTGACCCTTGAAAAAACCAAACATGTCTCCATTCAAATTCAGTGAATAGGAATTTGTAGTCACACACTACATAATCCATTCAATGAACTTCCTTGGAAATCTCATAGCATATAGCATTTGATGTAGAAATTCCCATTCCACAGTGTCATATGCCTTTTGGAGGTCTACCTTAAATAGGCATCTTGGGGAGGCCGTACTTCTAGCATACAGTCTAATGATGTCCTGACAGATAAGGATGTTCTCCATGATACTCCTTCCCTGAATAAAACCCCCCTGGTTCTGGGAGATTATGTTAGGCAACACCCTTGCAAGCCTATTACAAAGTAACTTAGCTATGCATTTGTATATGACATTGCAACAGGCAATAGGTCTGTATTGTAGCACAGTTGAGGGTCTGTCCACCTTTGGGATCAAAGTTACCAAAGTAGCATTAACTTGCTTGAGCATACTACTGGATCTAAAAAAATCCATAATGGCCTCAGTGATGTCATCTCCAACAATGTCCCATGAATCCTTAAAAAAATTGCTACTATAACCATCAGGCCCATGTGCCTTATCATTAGGAATGTGGAAAATAATGCTTTTTATCTCCTCTTTAGTGACTCTTGCCAGAAGCTGCTGTTTATGGGTTGCAGTACATGTTTTCCCCTTCCTCACAATATGCTTGTTAACCTGCTCAGTGTGACTTTGAGAACCTAGCAGTTGTTGATAGTAATCCAAGAAGGCTTTCTGTATTCCTTGAGCATCTGTGTGCAGTTTATCATTATGGTCTCTAATTTCATGGATATAATTCTGTTGTCTCCTTACTTTAATGACCCCATGAAAATAGGCACTGTTGACATCTCCATCTGTGATCCAATGTGCTTTGGCACCTATTTTTTTATGCTGGTTTGGGGAGGTCCGTTTTGCACTTATTGTGAGTTCTCTTTTTCTAATTTATATTCATTTGCATTCATTTTGTTCGTATATCCCGTTCCCCTATATTTTGATGCTGCTGATTGTTTGCCAATTACAATGAGGGCATTGTGTGATTTGGTTTGAGGAGGGTATACATATGTCTGTATTGCATCCATATGCATATTTCTTGCATTTCTGCATGCATTTATTTCAAAAAAAAAAATTGAAAATTTGAAAAAATACAAAAATATGTTTGCATTTAGGTAGAGTCTTAGGTCGAGTCAGGAGTGGCTATATAACAATGATGACACTGCATTTATACTTTTGTTATCTCGCCTAAGCCTTGCACTTGTGACAACTTTATTTTGAGAAAATCATTTGCATAATCTACGAGTTTTTGATAGATTCTACCGAACTAATAGACTTGACCTACTTGTTGGCAAACTACATATACATTCTAAGGCTAGATCTTATAAACTGGTGACATTCAAGACCGGTTTCATTTAGGATTTGAGTATGTGAACGCGGGCCCACGGGGGCGCTTGGGGGAGAACAAGTGTTTGCATTTGTGGAGTCACCACCAATTTATTGTGGAAAATTGAAAACCGTTCGAATACCTCATGCCATGTCAAGACACAAAGTAGTGACATGAACGCCAAGAACTCGTTACCCTTAGCATTCTATGTCTAGAATGACTCTCGTGGATGCCAATGAACACGAATGTTCACAGAGATCTGGAGTAAGAGGTGAGGGTACGTATTATGAAGCTCTTTTGATCGAACACCTAATCCCGCCCGCCTCGATAGCGGCCTCTACTAATGATTAGGGAAGTTATTTATACTTGATATATTGTCGATTATATGCATGCAATGCAACATCCAACGTTTTAATCCTAACATGTGAAGATTAGACTAAGTCGGTGAACAACTAATTTATCATACAATTAATGTCAAAGTCGGGATTTAAGTTCAATTACATGTGAAGGCATACAAGGAAATATAATAAAGAAAAATTACAATAATAATACAATAAAGAAAAAAAATATTACAATAATTACATTGGGTTAATTGATTTATGTCGAAAATACTTTAAAACGGATAATTCGGAAAAAAAAGAATAAATGAATTAACGAACAGAAATTAAGGTTATAATACGAATAATAGTTAAGTAATTACGTAATTAAGTCAAGGCAACACGGAAGTTCAGAGACAGAAATCAACCAGGAACAGGCGCAGCAGAGCTGTGTCCTTTGGAAGAGGCGCAACAGTTGCTGCGTCTGTTCCTTGGCTCAGTTCAGGCTGTGAAGCCGGAATTGCAAGTCGTTAATGTTCGTTGGTGAATTTAATGCTTGATTATACTATTTGACTCAGATGAAAGTGATTAATATGCTATTTACATGTGATTAATGGGTCATGAAAGCAATAAACACGGATGAAACTAATTAGGACTAATTATATACAAGATTAATAAGGATTAATTAACAAATTAACAAACTAAACAAATTAATTAGGTTAAACAGGTTATTAATGACGAACTAATGATGGTGACGATGAACAAAAGGTGGGAAATATATCAAAGAGGAATTCCAGAGACTCAATATGGATGAATCGAACCTCAAAAACCCGAATTTGACTTTAATGACGAAAACCCGCAAATATTAATTATAAGGGATTTAAGTCAGGAATTTATGATGGATTAAATATTAATGATGATGAATATATTACATATTAAAATTATTATGCTTAAATCGTCATATGAACAATGAACAATTGAAGAAAGAAATAAAACAATCGAATCATCAAAGGACGAAGGAAGAAGAAAGGAAGCGAGAATCTGACAAACCTCACGAAGAGGCGCAGCAGGTGCTGCGTCCCTTCGAAGAGGCACAGCAGTTGCTGCGTCCTTTCTCGACGGTCATCTTCTGGTAATTCGTAAAAAAGGATTTAAAGTATGGTTTTAGAAATCGGTTTTAGAAATACTTTCGACATAAACCTTACATTATGATTACAATAAACAAATAACAATAATAAAATATGGATTATACACCCTCAGACTTACATGTTTGTCGAAACGAGATGAACTAAGTTAACGTTTACTGATGCTCGACTCGAATGTAGGCGAAAGTGCCCTCGTAAGAGGAAATTAAACAGATTGATTAAGTTGATTATTGTGGAGTTGGTCAAATTGGTCGGTCATGCAAAACGAGGCTGGTACTCAGAAAGATACGAGCTTACGTGGTCGAAAGTTCAAGCAAGTAGGCGCCAAAAAGTAAGAACGTGGTCTAGAATGCAAAGGGAGAAGAGAAGGGCGGACACTCACGTGAGAAATATGTGAGACCGAAGGTCTCTATTTATACTAATCACACGAAGGGAAGTAGGGTTTTCGGAGAAACTTTGGAAGTGAATCTTGAAAAGATATGAAAAGATACGAAAAATACGCAGAAAAGGACTTGGGAAGAGGCACAGCAGGCACTGCGTCTCTTGCAAGAGGCGCAACACCTGCTGCGTCCTTTCCCAAGTGGTTCCCCCCTGCGGAAGAAAGATTTCCGTGTTTAGGTTATGAAATAACGGATTTATCTTGTATTCTTTAATATTTTGTGTGAATATTACGGGAAATTGTTTGGCAAAGATTAAAAGATTTATAAAATATGGAATAGGAATATCCGGAACATTCCAGAACATTCTAACTCGGTTTCAGAAAATGAAGACGGTTTTATGACCCGGACTCCAAATAAACTCTAATTACTGCCAAAACGACCGTATCGGCACGTAGCTGACAATTAAGAGGTAGACACAAGTGTTTGAGAGATCACTTGACGATAAACTTACGAACTGTCACAAATCGTTCCGCGTACCAAACATGTGGCCCAATCATCACCGGGTGGTTTGCGGGAGGTGCAGAAATGAGGTATCTACAGAGCCCCCACTTTGACTGAGGCTTGGACAAGGCAAAAGTCAAAGTATAGCCATCAGGTCAATCGAAGATTACAACCTGACGACTATGGCGACGCGAGGAGGCTCAAGGGGTCTGAGCCAAGGACCTATCGTCGGGAACATTTTAGAGTCTGTCGACTATCGGGGAGGGTCGTTTAAAGTCCATTAGACTACGTGAGGAGGCTCGCCAGCCATAAGAAGAGACCATACCAGAAATTCCTTGAAACTCCATGGAAAACAAAACGCAATATTGGGAGAAGACAGCAGGACACAGTCTGGAACTGCTGGGATAAATCTGCTTGTGTTCGGCTTCAAACAAACTTCGGAAGAGCTTGGGGTCGATGTTGATCTCCATGTCTCGAGAAGGAATGACTGTCGGTCGTGAACTCTCGCTGGGGGAACATAATCGGGAACTGATCTCCATGTCTCGAGAGTGAATGTCTATCCGTGTACTCTTGCTGGGGGAACATAATCGGGAACTGATCTCCATGTCTCGAGAGGGAATGTCTATCCGTGTACTCTCGCTGGGGGAACAGAATAAAGGTGTGTCGAAACACCTGTCAAAGAAGGAACGCTCGTTGTGACAAGCTAGGTCTTAGATAAAAATAAGGTGATAGTCTGCCGTTGGCTTGGAAGATGTGGATCCGGGCCAAGAATATACGTCAAACAGATCAAATATGTGATATGGCATCAAGGAAGAGGCGCACCAAAGATGGGCCCACAAAATAACGAACTCATAACGAATTTCTGAAAACTCGTATGAAGGGAGGCTGAGGAAGAGGCGCAGCAAAAGCTATGTCCCTTGGAAGAGGCGCAACACCTGCTACGTCTATTCCTGGATGTGGCAATTTTGCGTAAAAACCCGATGAAACAGAGGGTTTATGTCATTTATTCGAAACATAATTCCTCAATTTCTCTCTCAAATTCCAACCATTTACGTCCAAATTTGATCCAAAAGCTTGCATTTGCCATGACTAATCGAGGTATGTGTATCAATCTTGCATTTCTCTTCCGTATTTGATCAAATGGGAGCGACAAAATTGGCGTTTTCGACCCTAATTAGTCGAAAATTTGGGGCTTTCCCCCCAAACGACTTTGCCTTGCGAAATTGACTTTGTAAATGGCTAATTGGTAGTATAAGGATCATAACCATATATTTGTTTTGAATTTTCGTTGAGTTTTGAGCATTTGAGTGAAATTTAGACGGTTTCACAGCTAAACCGTAAATCGCTTCGAAAATAGCCTTAGGATTGCCCATTTGCGACGAAACTTGATATTTGGAATCCTTGTGTGATGGGGAAACTTCCTATCATCTCGGAATTTTGGTTTGCGATGGCTTTTTCAGGACATTTCTAGGGCATAATCGCCGTTATAACGAAATGCTGTCGAAATTCCGACTCGAACCCATGACTAGGCTTCGACTTAGGCTTGACTTGACCCAAATTACCATATGAGAGGACGGGTTTGTGGGAAATTTGCCAAAGATGGCGAGAAAAGAGCGATTTCAGAGTTCCGAAAACTCGAAAATCCCCTAATCAAGGCTTGTCGTCACTTGACGCGGCCTAAATTTACATTAATTTTGCAGGTGATGAGGCTTCTACATCTGGGAGGGATCCCATGGATGTGGACACTGTTGTTGACCCTTCTCAGGTGCTTGAGGAGGCATTGGAGGAGGCTTTCATCGCCGCGGTGACGGCTGCTGAGGACGAGGTCCTGGAGGAGGAGGCTGTTGAGGAGGAGGAGGTCCCGAGATGGGCCAACGTTGGACGTGGTGGTCGCCAGATGAGGGGAGCACCTGCGTGGGCTGAGACCTGGGACAACAAGCACCTTCTTTAGGCTGCGGAGGGTCACCTGTCCTATAGGACGGTGAAGAGCTTGGTAAATAGGATTCATCACTCTTCATTCATCTTCTTTCATTTCTGTTTGCCATTCCTTTTTCTTCTCCATTTAAGCTAAAGATAGCTTCTGTTTCAAATCAACATAGGTCGTTCTCGGGCTACACGACGGCGATGGGGTGCTACAAGAGGCTGTCGGCTGAGGAGCGAGCCATGATCGATCGGGGAGCGTTCGACGCCTTGGTGCAGGTTTAGAGGGATATTGCGAGGAGGAAGCTTCGGGCTAACCTCAGTCTCGTCGGAGCCTTCTTGGACCGGTTTTGGCACACGACCTCCACGTTTCACATGCCTTTTGGTGAGGTGGAGGTCACGTTAGAGGACTACGGCATGATCTCTGGTCTGCCGTGTGGGACTGAGGTGGTGGAGTGGCCGGAGACAGCCATGAGGGTTGACTCGGCGGAGGCTGATCGGCTGGAACTTGGCGCCGAAGGCGGCTGCGGTACCTAGCTTGGTGCCTAGTTCTTACGTTCGAGACTACTTCACGGGGAAGACTCCGACGTTGGTGGTGATCGAGGGAAGGGAGACGGCTCCTCTTCCCTGCACTGCAGAGCAGAGAGTCCGCTTGTGGCTCTGGTGGTTCTTGTCTTCGATTTACCTCGGAGACAAGGGGGAGAGGCTTTCGACGAAGCTTCTTCCCTTTATTTCTGACCTGAGATCCCTAGGCCATTGGGACTGGGTCACTGTTGGTTTTGCGGTCCTCATCCGCTTCATGAGGGCCATGGTTCATCCGGAGTTGATGGAGAAGGGGAATTCTCCTGCTGCTGTCGGCCCTGGACTGCTGTTGGAGGTATGAACCTTTATTTCATTTCACGAAAGATCATTTCTTTTTCTTGTCAAATCACGAAATATCGTTGTTGATTATCTCGATTTACAGGCGTGGGTGTACTCCTACTTTCCGGGCCTCGCGCCCAAGAGGACGGAGCCGGTGGAGAAGGCATATCCCGTTGTGAGCGATTGGGTGATGTGCCGCACGAGGAGTCGGCGTTCCATCCACGACGTCTGTCGGCGGGAGGTGAACGCTCTTTAGCTGGACGGCATGAATATTTCACCTTACATATGTTTGTTTCTCTTCCTTTATATTTAGAACTGATCATAGGAATGACCCTTCGTTTGCTTCTTCTAGTGGGTGCCCAGGCCTTGGGAGGAGTACGCTGGCGCTCCTCCTTTCGTGGCTGAGGTCCTTCGACCTAGGAGCTCGAGTCGTCTACTGTTGAGGACGTCAATGGGTCCTGTGTGGTACTTGGGTGAGCGCTTGGCTCGTCAGTGCTCTCGGGACGTCTTGACGGTTCTCATCGATCCTCCTCGGACGATGTTTAAGGAGCCTTCTGAGGCTGAGAGGGAGGCTGACCTGGCTGGTGATGTGACCATAATTAGCGCATATTTAGCCCCCGAATTAGCCTTGTTCCCATGCTTTTTAGTGCATATTTGGGTCATTTATTATCTTTAGTTCTTGGTTTTGCATATTCTTTGAGATTTTGATCCCTTGGTAGGAAAGGAGTAAGAATCTTGCATTTTCATGGCAAAACAAGACTAAATTGATCGAATTCAATGACCAAGCATCAAGGAGAGACAAGATTAGAAGGCCTTCGTATATATGATAGTAGATGAACAATGTTGAGAAAGGATCCTTGAGTCCCCAAGGAAATCCCCAAGGAATTTATGAAGAAAAGGGAAGAAAAGAAGAAGAAGCCTTGCTGAGGCACAATCCGTGCGGATTGTCTACAATCCGGCCGTCCTTCACCTGCACAATCCGTGCGGTTTTCCACCAAGACGCCCGGGTTCCATCACCACAATCCTCCCGGATTCTCTTGAATCCGCTCGGATTCCATCGCCAGAATCCGCCCGTCCCGACCCTAATCCGCCCGGATTCCTCTACAGCGCGATTTCCTCTTCTCCAAGCTACGAAGAAAGAAGCCCTTCCTTCGGAAAATACCGGCTCCTCCCTGCTCAATCTAAAAAGTGTAATTACTAGTTTAGCCCTTAGTTAACCCTAATGCATCCCCCTAATTTCCACTATAAATACCCCATTAGTCTAATTAGAAGAGCATGTTCTTCTTATCATCAATTAGAGTAGTTAATATCAATCAAATCTCTCTTTAGTTTTTTAATCAACAATTAATCAAGTTCTAATACAAGTTTTATTTCCTTAATCTCTCTTTTGTTCATCCTTTATTTTGGGTAATTGAAGATTATTTGGGTTATTATTGGGAGATTGACAACCTCTCAATCAAGCATTCAAGTACTTCTTTTATCTTTGCTTTATTATTGGAATCATTAGTAGGTATAATTCTCTTAATCCCTTTTTAATTATTGTTAATTACTTTCATTTATTCATCATGTTTCATTTTGTTGGTATGATTGACAACCTTGCTAGCATGATCAACATGATAATGAGTGAGTAGTCTATTAGCTAGGGTTAATGGGTGATTAGGGGAAACCAACATGGGGAATGATTCATGCTTAAATTAATATGCTTTCATGTTTTATTTGCTTGCTTGTTTTGATCTCAACTCATGCACATGTTATATTTGATGAAATGCTAAGCCTATGAATCCTTGCATTTACTACCACCTCCTATCTTTTCAATGAGACTTGTAAGACATAACCCAACTCGAGTCTCATTAGACCATGCATGTTGTTGAGTAGGGAAGATTAAGTCGACTTGTAGGTGTTGTACAATCTAAACGATTCGGCTCCGGGACCCAAACTTTTCTAGGATTGTAAGATATAACCCAACTCAATCCATCACAACAATAATTGCTTGCTTATAATTTGAGAACATGTTTGTATGATCAATTCCCATGATTCCCCTATGATCCCATGACACCCTAGTGCTTTTTAATCAATTGTTTACACCCCTTTTAATTCATCTTGCTAGTTTATTTTCATTGCTATTTTAGTTAGTGACCTTCTACTTCAACCCAATTTGTGACACCCCCAAGACACCACTAGTTTCAATAGAAATCTCATTTCAATACCCGTCCCTTGGGACCCGACCTTTACTTGCCTCTTTACTAATTGTAGAGTTGTTTGTGGAGCTATAAGTTGTGTTTTGATTCGAACGTGACCCAACGACCACACCTTTAATTGTGAACACGAAACGGACCGATAAAAAATGGCGCTGTTGCCAGGGACGGTGTTTGTTTGATTTAGATTTCCTTTTTATTGTTATTAGTTGTGTCTTTCTTCGCCTTGGGGAAGTAAAACTCCTCAAGGTTTGTTCTAATTGTTTTCGAGTTGTTCGATATTGTGCGAGATGGATTTTATAGATTGTTTTGTAGAGGACCACTTGAGTATACCTTTCTTCAAGGATCCCATGCAAGCATTGGAAGCCTTGGAAGCAAGTGAGGCTAACAATATGTATTGGGAATTGGAGGTGGATCTTTTTGAGGCCGCTCTAGCTAACAAGGAACTTACTCGTGCACAATCTGAATTAGTGCATAACATTCTAGTGGAAGCATGTCAACCCATAGAGGATGAGTAATCCATCCTAGAAGAGATTTTACAAACTCAAGAGCAAGAGGAACCCATCATGGAATTTGAATATGATGAGGTTGAAAATGAAGTTGAGTATGCTATGAGAATGGAATGTCTAATGGAGATGGAGCAAATTCTCAATGAAACTCCAAAGGAGGAAAGTAAGGTACAAACCCCCACTTTAAAACCCCTTCCCCCAAATTTGAAATATGCTTACCTTGATGAATCAAAGACCAAACCCGTGATTGTTAATGATAGACTTGATGATGACCAATTGGGAAAATTGCTTGATGTGTTGAAACAACATGAGAAGGCTATAGGTTATAGTCTAGATGACCTTAAGGGGATAAGTCCCAACTTTTGCATGCATAGAATTCATCTAGAGGAAGACCATAGACCTACCATTCAACCCCAAAGAAGATTGAACCCCCACATGCAAGAAGTTGTCAAAGGAGAAGTCATGAAATTACTTGATGCGGGAATCATATATCCCATATCGGATTCTTTGTGGGTTAGCCCCGTCCAAGTGGTACCTAAGAAAGGAGGTACTACGGTAGTGACAAATGAAAAGAATGAACTAATACCCACAAGAATGATCACCGGTTGGCGTATGTGCATTAACTACCGGAAATTAAACTCCGCAACAAGAAAGGATCACTTCCCCTTACCATTCATTGACCAAATGCTTGAGAGGTTAGCCTCCAACAAATTCTTTTGTTACCTTGACGGGTATTCGGGATTCTTCCAAATCCCTATACACCCGGATGACCAACATAAGACCACTTTCACATGCCCTTATGGCACTTTTGCATATAGGAGGATGCCTTTTGGTTTATGTAATGCCCCCGCCACTTTCCAAAGATGCATGATGAGTGTCTTCTCCGATTACCTAGAGACCATAATGGAAGTTTTTATGGATGATTTTAGTGTTTATGGAAAGGACTTTGACTCATGTTTGCATAATCTTTCTCTTGTGTTGCAAAAGTGTGAAGATGTTAGTCTTGTTTTAAATCGGGAAAAGTGTCACTTCATGGTCAATGAAGGAATTGTCTTGGGTCATTTGATTTCGGAAAAGGGCATCGAGGTCGATAAAGCTAAAGTTGAGGTGATAGAGAAACTCCCACCTCCCGTGAATGTTAGAGGGGTGAGAAGTTTTTTCGGTCACGCGGGTTTTTATCGTCGTTTCATAAAGGATTTTTCAAAAATAGCGAAACCCCTCACTCAACTTTTGCTTAAAGATGCCCAATTCCTTTTCACTGATGAGTGTGTTGAAGCTTTTAATAGAATCAAAGAAGCACTAATCTCGGCACCAATCATCCAACCCCCGAATTGGGAGTTACCTTTCGAGATTATGTGTGACGCTAGCAACTACGCCGTTGGAGCGGTTCTTGGCCAACGGGTAGGGAGAGCTCTTCACGCCATCTATTACATAAGCAAGACCCTCGATCCCTCCCAAGTGAATTATGACACAACCGAAAAGGAGCTTCTTGCCATTGTATATGTTTTGGATAAATTCCGTTCCTACTGGCTTGGATCCAAGGTGATTGTATTTTCGGACCATCGCGCTCTCCGACATCTCTTGATAAAGAAGGAGGCAAAACCAAGATTGTTGAGATGGATTTTGCTTCTCCAAGAATTTGACTTGGAAATAAGAGACAAGAAAGGAGCCGAGAATGTAGTGGCGGATCACTTGTCAAGGATCCGGTTTCATGATGAAAATGGAGAAACCCCGATCAATGACTCATTCCCCGACGATATTTTGATGGCCATTCAAACACAACTTGAAAGGCACATCACCCCATGGTTTGCCGATTATGCCAATTATATTGTTGGAAAGGTACTCCCTCCAAACTTGAACCACAACCAAAGGAAGAGATTCCTATTCGAAGTGAAGAGGTACTTTTGGGATGACCCAAACCTCTACAAGGAGTGTAGTGATGGGCTCTACTGGAGATGCATCCCTCAATGGAAAATCCAAGGAATCTTGGAAGGATGTCATTCATCACCCTACGGTGGGCACCATGGAGCAAGGAGAACCGTTGCAAAAATTCTCCAATCGGGCTTCTATTGGCCTACAATGTTTCAAGATACAAGAGAATTCATCATTCATTGCGACGCTTGTCAAAGAACGGGAAATATCTCGTGGAGGAACGAAATGCCACAAAGGGGCATTCTAGAGGTGGAGATCTTCGATGTTTGGGGAATCGACTACCAAGGGCCCTTTGTGACATCCAATGGGAATAAGTACATCCTTGTGGCCGTAGATTATGTCTCAAAGTGGGTGGAGGCAATTGCCACCCCAAATGATGATGCAAAAACGGTCACCAAGCTTTTCAAGAAGATAATTTTCCCAAGATTTGGAGTTCCTAGAGCAATCATTAGTGATGGAGGAACGCATTTCCATGAGAAGAAGCTTGCATCCCTTTTGACCAAATATGGTGTCCAACATAGAACCGGCTTGGGATATCATCCTCAAACAAGCGGTCAAGTCGAGATTTCAAATAGAGAGATCAAGCAAATCCTTGAGAAAGTTGTGAACAAGACTCGGAAAGATTGGAGCACAAAGCTTGATGATGCTCTTTGGGCTTATAGGACGGCCTATAAGACTCCCATAGGAGCCTCCCCTTACAAGCTTGTCTATGGAAAAGCATATCATTTGCCAATCGAATTGGAGTACAAAGCCTATTGGGCAATCCGAGCACTTAATCTTGATCTCAAATTGAGCGGTCAAAAGAGGATGATTCAAATCCAAGAGTTGGAGGAGTTCCGACTACAATCCTATGAGAATGCAAAGATTTACAAAGAAAGAACGAAATTGCTTCATGATAAGAGAATTAGACAAAAGGCCTTGCACAAGGGAGACAAAGTCCTTCTATTCAATTCCCGCTACCGACTCTTTCCGGGAAAATTGAACTCTAGATGGATGGGTCCCTATGTGATAACCGAAGTTGGAAAATATGGAGATTTCGAACTCAAGGCGGAAGATGGAAGCAAGTTCAAGGTAAATGGTCAAAGGTTGAAGCCATACTATGAAGGAGCGTTTGTTGGAGAGGTCGAGGTCACCTACCTCGGGCCTCCTCACCCTTGAGAGGACCATCTAAGGGAGAGTTTGGTGGAGTCCTCCCTAAACCACCACTTGTAAATATACTAACCCTCTAACTTGTATTTATTGTTTTATTGCATTTGTTTTAATAAATAGCATGAACTCTTTTCATGAGCGTAAGTGAGGGAGGGTTACTAATGAATTTTGAATGAAGGAAGGAACGAATTCTCGAGTGTGGGGACGCATCTAAGAGAGGAGAAAAAAGTCAAGGGAAGAAATTCACAGCTCGAATCCGTCCGGATTCCCTGGAATCCGGCAGTATTGCTGGAATCCGGACGTTCAGAGGAGAAACCGTCCGTCCAGCTACGCTGAGAATTTGAAGATTTTTGGACTGAGGTCGAATCCGAGCGTCCTAGGAAGAAAAACGCCCGTCTTGCAGAATCCGGCCGGATTTGAAGAAAGACGCCCGTCTTTCTACCTGTGCATTTCAAGGAAAACCTCTGTAGAAGAATCCGTCCGTCTTCAAAAGGAGACGCCCGTCTCGGTGAGAAAGAATCCGAGCGTCCTAAGCTCGGGACGCCCGTCTTTGAGGCGTCAAAATTTTGGAATTTTTCGCTGTGACAGAATCCGGGCGTATTGCCCAGAATCCGCCCGTCCCGAAGAGCACGAATCCGAGCGTCTTCAGCTCGAATCCGCTCGTCCTCCCACGCTGTTTTGACCCGACTTTTCCCTAATTAAATTACACCACACCACACATATAGTGACACATCACTACTCCTTCCACTTGCACTATAAAACCCACCTCCTTATGACTCCCATACATACCCAAATCATTCTCTTAACCCACAAGATCAAAAAGCCCCAATTTTCTAGGGTTTCCAAAAGGGCAACACTCAATCAACAAGGAACATCCTTACCCTTTTCACAAATCCAAAGAATCCAACTTAAGAATCAAGAATGACAACAAGGAGATCCTCTTTTCGGATGCAAGAAGACCAAGGATGATGGGAAGTTCTTCTACCTCCCATCTCAACACACTAAGAAGGGAACATGAAGAGATTGTAGATCTTACAAGGCTTGATGACTTCTCAAATGTGGAATTCCTCAATGATGTGCAAAGATTAGTCTTCCACCGGCTTCTAAGTAAGAATATTCTTCCCACTAAGTTTTTATATCATGCTACATTGAAGAAACTTGGGATTTATCACCAAGTGGAAGCTCTCTTTGAGGTTTTCGGTCTTTCAACCCTTTTTCGCATGTATGAACCAACCTATCGGTCTCTTGTGCTTGAATTTTTGAGCTTTTTGAAGATTACAACCTTGAACAAAGTGATATGCATAGAGTTTAGGTTGGAGAATGTTTCTAGGATGATGACCCTTGTAGAATTCGCAAATGTGTTTGGACTTGATGTTTCGCCTACCCGAACATCGAAACCCAAAAAGTATAGTGTTGAACCTTTGTGGAGGGCCATGACGGGCTGGGATTTCATTCACACCAAGGAATGTCTTGCTTTTCATATCCAAAACCCGATCTTGAGGCTTACATATCGATTTCTTTCGGGCACTCTACTTGCCCGCCGAGATCCGGCCATCGTGAACCAATTAGACCTTGTGTTTATGGAATCCTACCTCAACATTCAAGGGAGAAATGGGTATCACTTCAATGAACCTCTAGTTTTGCTAGAGAAATGGGCAAAGTTTAGAAATGGGGATGATGATGGAATGAAGCACATAGTGAATGGAGGACTCATTACTAGACTTGCAAAGCACTTCAACCCAAGGTTCAATGAGAACAATGAGTACACTCCACTTACGGGAAACACGAGAATTAATGAAGATCTCCTTCTCGTCCATCACCATTGGATAACCCTTGAGGGGGTCGATAAGCGGATAAAGTGGTTGACAAAAGGAAGCGATCCGATTTATCTTCCAATGGCCGATCTACCACGGATCTCCCCAAGAAGAGGAAACTTGTCTCCAATGCCATCCTACCTCATCCCAAGTCAAACAAGGCAAGCACCACCACCACAACAACAAGAACAACAAACTCAAAATGAGAAGATAAAAGTGCCTCCCTACCCTTTCCCCTACCAACCGTATAATCATCCAAACCCCTTCATCCTCCCCCGTGACGACTTTGTCACGAGAATCTTACAAGATCTACACTACCGTCAATACAAGACCTCCGTGGACACTTACTATGCCCTCTATCCTCAATATCACGAGATGGTTCGAAGAGGACGGATTAGTGAGGAAGGAGCTTTCCCCTCATGGGCTCAAATGGATTTGCTCTTCCCCAACTCGGAGAGAGCTAATGAAGGGGCGAACGGTAGACAAGAGGAGGAGAGTGGAAATTCTTGTGGAGGTGACATGGTGGAGCTTGAGAGTGAGGAAGACGAATTCATGGACCCAAGTTTGAGTGATGCTTCAAAGGATATTTGGGATAGCGATGTAGAGGGAGATGATGCCGATGTCTAGAAGACTACTTCATCACTAGGTGGAGCGGGCGAGAGGCACCCACCTAAGTTTAAGTGAAGTTTTCTCATCTCTCCTCTTTATCTTTCAAAGTTTCATGAAAAGAAGTTTGTGTCTTGTTACCTTGTATTTTCATTAATTTTGATCATTGTTGGAGTAGTCCTAGCACCATAGAGGACTCACACCTCGGTACCATTGAGGTGTTCTCATTTTATTGTTCCCATTTTCAAAATCCAAAATGACAAAATTAGTTTCATGCATTGCATAGTGTGTGCATGAACTACACCCATCATTGGACATTAGCAATAGTGTCTAACTCGGTTTGGGGAAGTTAATGCATACACAACGGGAGGTAATCTAAATTATCCTCTCCGTCATAACAAAAACCATGCATCATGTAGTGTAGCTTAGTATAGATTGCATTTAGTATAGAAATCATGCATCATCTTTGCATAATTTCCATCATTTTGGCCATTGAGGACAATGCCCATATTAGTGTGGGGATGGGAATTCTAACATTTAACTCTTATTCAAAAATCCAAAAAAATTGAAAAATTTCGAAAATCATAAAAATTTGAAAATTGAAAAACCCAAAAACATGTCTATTTCCCTTTGTAGTCTTGTGTATATATTGTTTTGTATATATTGTGTTTGTTCTATCCTTGTTCACATTGATTGACTACGCCACATCCGAGACATGAGGATAATGAAGACTGCATGGTATGATCTTTCCAATCTCCTTTTTCCTCTTTATGTTAATGACTATGTGGCTTTATTTTGATTGATGCGGTATAACAATGTGAACTTAGGACTTGCATGTAGTTTATATGTCATATTAGTTGATAGAATCACTTGCATTAGGATGTTTATATTAGTTGCATCATGGCATGTAGTTGCATGTTAGAAATGTTTTGAAAAATGCCTAATTAGGAACTTTGACAAGAGCAACTAAGCCATTACAAATACTTGTTCAACTTAAGACTTTGCCTACTAGAATGGTTGTAAAACACCCTAGATAGTGTCATACTAGTGTATTTTGACCCATGACCCAAGGCCTAGTCAAGGGTTTGCATGTGAGTCACCTATCCAACCCCATGATGCGATGTAGACTTGGTTAGCTTGTCTAGGTGACCTTGATTGACCTTGTGGTAAGGAAACCCAAAAATATTTTCTATCAATAAGCTTGAAGTGCTCATTTCAAGGAATTTTGTCATGTGGAAGTAATTTATGTTGGAATATGTGTCCTCCGACAATAATGCGATCACGACTGTTGATCATGATGATCACATGTTTAAGTCTCATTAAAATGAATACAATTGGGAAGTAATATTGTTACCATCAACAACCAAACATATATCGGTAATGATTGGTGACTAGAGTTTGACATTACTTTATCGTGTGACGGTGGTGATCGATTGACCCCTAGGTCATACCTAAAGGGCAATACTCTTAATTGATTATTTAATTAATCGTATAATGTTACGAGTTAATTAAATTACTTGAAAATTGACGGACGATTTTGGAAGTAAAATTTACGTATCATATTGAAATGTGATTAAATAAGGTACGGTCTGAGTAATTGAATTGTATCATTACTCGGATGAAATAATTGTTTAATGTAACAATTAAATTGAATGAATTGATATAAATACAATATGTTGTGATTTATAAATTGGTAAAATTTTTGGCACAAGTAATTATGAAATTACTAAGTCGATTTTGTATATGACGCATTTTTATTAATACGTTGATTTTTAATATGATAAAAATACATAAACAAATATATGTGACATGTGACATGTAACATATAGACAATTGACAAAAATAATATGGACACCATATTATGCAAAGGGCCGAAAATTAGAAGGTGTTTTAGCTAATTATAAGTTGTTTGTAATTAGTGGAAAACACAATGATTAAAAGGAAACCTAGCCATGCAAGCCTATTGTTCCTTGTGAAGAACAATTTCTCCATGCATTGGCTCCCATTTTTCTCTCCTCTTACACGGTTTTGGGGAAGCAAATGCCATCATTGTTTTTCTTATAATTTTACCTAATAACACTAAAATGTTTTAGTGTGTATTCATTCTATCTTCACTCATCCAAAATACAAGTTTTAGAGAGAATAAAATCCTCCTCATCATCTCTCTAAAAACCGAAAATAATATAAGAGTTTATAAATATTTTTGGTTCCTTTTTCTACCATTGATTAATATTATAACTAGTATTTGTAATATTAATTATAATTAAGAGAAGCCTTGGGTATAAAGCATAGGGAGAGATCTTACACTTAGATCTTTGTTCTTCCATTGGAATAGCTCAAGAACAAGAAGAGATAGGTGATCTCTCTTGTGCCCTAATAGCCGAAATCCATTTTGTAAGGACATGATTTCTCCTCTATTTATATTATTGTTTGCATGCATAAGATCCGTTTTAATTTTATGACAAATTTATTTAGACATATAAGAGTATGTTAATATGTATATGAATCTACATTTCCTTCAATTTAATGCCAAGGAAACCTCAAATGTTATGAATTGTTGAATGTTGAGAAATTTAAGTTGTTTTGATGGAGGCGTACCACTTCGATGTGCTTTGGTGCGGGATCCATTGAATTGGGCCCCCACACGGTTGTGAATTCGGCCGCCCAGAGACAGAGTGACTATCACCCTGAAAAGCTATTGTCTAGAGGTTAACCGGTTGCCGAATAAGCGATTGGCGAAAGCAAAGGACACTAGCCCGGAAGGGACAAACCCCATCTTAAATTTTTGAAATGTGAAAGTGAAATGAGGACAATTTTGAATACTAGTCATATCCACCCATTGTGTATAAAGATTTGAGCATTTTATTCCCAAAAAGCCTTTTTGTCAAGCCACTTGGTCGAGCTTGGGACGATCCATGACCTTTACTTTTGTGGAGAATTCGAGACTTGTCATGTCATATGCTACTAGCATCATAGGGATCATCATTCCACCACCATCCGATCGCTCTTGACGAAAGCATTTGGAAATTGAGGACGAAAGTAGTCTAGTTTAACACCATTTGGAGGTGATTTAGTGCCATCCTCTTAGCCTTAGTAATTTGTTGAACTAGTATTTGTGAAGGATTACATGCTTTTAAATTTGTTCCTCTTTAGTGCCTCCGCCACTTGATGAGGAAGTGGCTATTCTTTTGTAGATGCATCCAATATGTGATTTTGTGTGCTTAATGTTTGGATGTGTCGCCATTTTGGCAAGACCCACCTTGCCTTGCAAGAAGGCATCCTACCTCATGGTTGTCTTATTATGAGTTGAAGGGGCGGAGTGAGACCCGCTAATTGTCTCATATCGGATATGCTATTAGGTTAGTTTAAATAATGGTCCTAGTCTTTGTCACCTCTTTACTCGGGACGAGCAAAGGTTCGCTTTGAGGATATTTGATGTGACCATAATTAGCGCATATTTAGCCCCCGAATTAGCCTTGTTCCCATGCTTTTTATTGCATATTTGGGTCATTTATTATCTTTAGTTCTTGGTTTTGCATATTCTTTGAGATTTTGATCCCTTGGTAGGAAAGGAGTAAGAATCTTGCATTTTCATGGCAAAACAAGACTAAATTGATCGAATTCAATGACCAAGCATCAAGGAGAGACAAGATTAGAAGGCCTTTGTATATATGATAGTAGATGAGCAATGTTGAGAAGGATCCTTGAGTCCCCAAGGAAATCCCCAAGGAATTTATGAAGAAAAGGGAAGAAAAGAAGAAGAAGCCTTCTTTGAGCACAATCCGTGCGGATTGTCTACAATCCGGCCGTCCTTCACCTGCACAATCCGTGCGGTTTTCCACCAAGACGCCCGGGTTCCATCACCACAATCCGCCCGGATTCTCTTGAATCCGCTCGGATTCCATCGCCAGAATCCGCCCGTCCCGACCCTAATCCGCCCGGATTCCTCTACAGCGCGATTTCCTCTTCTCCAAGCTACGAAGAAAGAAGCCCTTCCTTCGGAAAATACCGGCTCCTCCCTGCTCAATCTAAAAAGTGTAATTACTAATTTAGCCCTTAGTTAACCCTAATGCATCCCCCTAATTTTCACTATAAATACCCCATTAGTCTAATTAGAAGAGCATGTTCTTCTTATCATCAATTAGAGTAGTTAATATCAATCAAATCTCTCTTTAGTTTTGTAATCAACAATTAATCAAGTTCTAATACAAGTTTTATTTCCTTAATCTCTCTTTTGTTCATCCTTTATTTTGGGTAATTGAAGATTATTTGGGTTATTATTGGGAGATTGACAACCTCTCAATCAAGCATTCAAGTACTTCTTTTATCTTTGCTTTATTATTGGAATCATTAGTAGGTATAATTCTCTTAATCCCTTTTTAATTATTGTTAATTACTTTCATTTATTCATCATGTTTCATTTTGTTGGTATGATTGACAACCTTGCTAGCATGATCAACATGATAATGAGTGAGTAGTCTATTAGCTAGGGTTAATGGGTGATTAGGGGAAACCAACATGGGGAATGATTCATGCTTAAATTAATATGCTTTCATGTTTTATTTGCTTGCTTGTTTTGATCTCAACTCATGCACATGTTATATTTGATGAAATGCTAAGCCTATGAATCCTTGCATTTACTACCATCTCCTATCTTTTCAATGAGACTTGTAAGACATAACCCAACTCGAGTCTCATTAGACCATGCATGTTGTTGAGTAGGGATGATTAAGTCGACTTGTAGGTGTTGTACAATCTAACCGATTCGGCTCCGGGACCCAAACTTTCCTAGGATTGTAAGATATAACCCAACTCAATCCATCACAACAACAATTGCTTGCTTATAATTTGAGAACATGTTTGTATGATCAATTCCCATGATTCCTCTATGATCCCATGACACCCTAGTGCTTTTTAATCAATTGTTTACACCCCTTTTAATTCATCTTGCTAGTTTATTTTCATTGCTATTTTAGTTAGTGACCTTCTACTTCAACCCAATTTGTGACACCCCCAAGACACCACTAGTTTCAATAGAAATCTCATTTCAATACCCGTCCCTTGGGATCCGACCTTTACTTGCCTCTTTACTAATTGTAGAGTTGTTTGTGGACCTATAAATTGTGTTTTGATTTGGACGTGACCCAAAGACCACACCTTTAATTGTGAACACGAAACGGACCGATCAGCTGGCGTCGGTGGCGACGCCCTCCTTCTTCTTAGTGAGGACTACTCAGCGTTCCTCTACGGGAGGTTGGCGTACTGGCCGGTTGTGGTAAGTGCTTTATCCTCTTTTATTTTTGATTGTTTGAGCATACGATGAAAGATCATCGGTTAACGGAAATCATTTAACTTTGCAGGAGGTCGAGGCGGCGGGCGTCGAGCCCCCAGAGTACCCCGAGACCCTTGAGTACACCGACACGATGGGGATGACGACGATCTCCGAGCTACGTGACTTTGACGTGGCGGTGAGAGATGCTGGCTTGGACGAGTGGCAGCATTTGATTCAGAGGGTGAGCCTTCTAACTCGTATAGTTTTGTGTAAGAACACATTTGCTCGAGTTTGTCCAATCGTTTGAGAATTTTTCTTTTGAAATGCAGGTTGCGCCATCCCGGTTCGTGGCTTTGTGGAGGGTAGCCAACCGGCTACGGGCTACTGCCGTCGAGGCACTTGCTGGTGGCCGAGGACGTCAGGTATGAACCTTCCGTTTACTTCATTTTTGAATTTTCTAATCTTCCTTTATGTTTGGAGTGATTGACATGAGCCAGTTTTTTTTGTTTGCAGAGGGAGCGCGAGTTGGAGCGAGAGCTCACCCAGTCCCGAGAGGAGACAGCTCGCCTGCTGAGGGAGCTCGAGGTCCGCGACGCCGAGGTTGCTGCTCTCGAGGCGAGAGTTGCTGAGTAGACGGCGACCAACAGTAGCTTCCGTGTTGCTTTTTGTTTTTTTGGCTGTATTTTTGTATATTTATAAATTTTTAGGACCCACTTCTGGACACTTGGATCTTGTTTTGGGGCTCGAGCCCCCAGTTTGGTGTACATATCCCTTTTTTGGTTGTTTATATGATGGCCTGGATGCCTTTGCTGCTGGGTTGCTTTGTTTGTACTTGCAGGTTAGCTTTGAACAGGTTTGGTAGATGATGGTTTACGCCGTCATGCTGCCGAAATTTACACAGAAATCACACAGAACATATATTTGTACATATGGCCTAAATTAGCGCAAAACAATGACTCAAAAATGCAAAAAATGCAAAAATTTTGCCGGAAATGACGGGCGGTAGGGAGGGTTACCCCCTAAAAAAAAGAAAAAATAAAAATATATAAGTTTGAAATGGAGAGTGAAATGTTTCCCCAAAAAAGAAAAAGTAAAAAGAAATGTATAAGTTGAAAAAATGATATAATTAAATTAAATACAAAAAATGTATAGATTTGAAAAAAGAACAAATTAAATTGAATTGGTGAAATGATTCCCCAAAAAAAGAAAATTAAAAGGAATGTACAAGTGTGCTAAAATGACGAAAATGTCGATATCGTCTCAAGATGCGCGTCCGCAAAATTAGGAAACACGAAATATGGCAACCAGACGCATTTACCAAAATAATAACCCGTATGAATAGGAAATTATTCGTTAAGGAATTTAGGAAAGATCCAACGCGGAAAATCACAGAAAGAGGGATGAGGAAGAGGCGCAGCATCTGCTGCGCCTGTTCCCCAGTGCGTCCGTTCTGACGGATTTTAGGAAACAGCTTTTAGTATAAATAGAGACGTCGAGGGATGTTTTATTCACATAATTCTTCCGTCTTTCTTCGTCTTATTACACAAATATCCCAAAATAAGTATTCATCATGAATACTCTTGAGATTCGTCTAAAAGAATGGATAAATGAGTTCTCCAATATGGAGAAACACGACATGGGTGCTTATAATTTTGGATCGCTTTTGAGCTTGAAGTTGATCAAGGTAGTCAAACCGTTTCTAGATGCTTGTCTCGATTATTGGGACCCGAATTATCACGTATTTGCCTTTCCTGGAGGCGACGTTTGCCCATTTCCCGAGGAGATTGCTGTGATCGGTGGTTGGGACCCGGAACATTTGCCTGCTATTCCCTCCACTTCTCAAGGATATAAGAACAAGTTTAGAGACTTGCTTGGATTGGCCAGAGTTGATGTTGACCGTCTTGTGACTTCTAAAGGAGTGCGAATGTTGGACTTCATCGATCGCTTCATGAATAGGGCTGATCCCACTGTCTCTTATGTTGCGAGGCGAAGGGCATTTGGGTTTTGCCTATTGCATGTATATGTCCTTCAAGGGCATGTTGATGGGGATATGAGGGGCGACCCTCGTCTTTTGAGCTTGATTGAGCAAATGGAGCTGCGCAGGAGCCCAGCTTGTCTGTGTTTAGGAGAGATCCTATTGGTCTTGGATAACAGGAAAGCTAATCGCGACCTACCTTACTTGGGAAGTCCCATTATTTTGCAGGTAAAAGAACCTTTTTCTCTTTTTTGTTTATTTGTTTTTTTTTTTAGTTTCTTTTTTTCGTTTTTTTTTTAATACCTGCTTTTGGTAGGTCTGGCTTATGGAGCGTCTTCGATTGATCGAGCCCCCAGTTAATGTTTCTGTTTATCATGCTCGCTCAATTGCAATGAGGACCAGGCTTTACATGGTGGACTTCACTCGAGTTTGCAACTACTGGGAAAACAAATTGAAGAGTGAAGATGGCCCCTTAATAAGATGGATCGTACCATGGTGGCATCTTAAATCTGTCACTGGAGTATCTTCCCGGGATCCTACCCGATTTGTTCGCATTCCCGGCTTGGAGTTTATGATATGCATCTTCCCGGAGAGGTTGATGAGACAGGTTGGATTTAAGCAAAGGATCCCGAATCTTGACACTGTCCCGCAGACTGCCGTGGCGCTTACTACTGAGAGTCGAAGAGAATGGGCCATCAAATGGGCCCAGAGGAACATTTGGTTCTTGAATTCTTCCGTTAATGCTTTATGGGTGTCCGATTCCTATCTGCGGTGGAGGAAAGCTGCTACTCCGGAGGAGCGCGAGAGACTGAGGAAGCGTGAACCTTTCGACTACAAGATTCACGAGGTGGAAAAGGAGAAGGAGAAGCATCTGACTGAGGGAGAGGAAGAAGCCGAGTTTCGAGTTGTTCATCCTTCGAAGAAACCGAAGACTTCTCCTGTCGTCGAGATGGTGGTTGACAAGAATGGCAAAGCAAGACCACGAGAGAGACCATTGGTGATTAGGTCGGAAGTGGCGCAAGAGCGTCCGGCTCGAGGTCGTGACAAGAAGTATGATAAAATGACAAAGGCAAAGGGAAAATGGAAGAGTAGCCTAAGTCTTTATTATTATTTATTATTAATATTATTGCAATAAGAAGGTGGGGGTTTTTTAGAATCCTAGCCTATTTATTTTTATTATGATTTTATTATGTAACGTAATATTATTATTAATGACATAAAAAAGGTTAATTGGTTACGAAACCGTTGTGATTTTCTTTTCATTATTCTTGTCGAATTTCAAATGCATTCGCAAATGTCCTTCTATTTACATTTAAAATGATGAAATGGGTTGTATCCCGTGAAGGATTGCCTACGTATTCATAAAAAAATGAAATCAAACCCTTGCGCGTAGTTCGGGTAAATGTAAAAGAATAATTGTTCTAAGCAAGAGCTTGTAATGAACTTTAGAAAATAAGCAGGTGCTTTACTTACTCCTAAAATGCAATTTAGTTTATTTGATGATATGAGAATGACAAATTGTCAAAATGCAAGAGCAAGATGACATTAGCTTGATTCATCTTGGCGAGGGGCCGTTTATTTCGTGCCACAAGAGCGACACGTGAGGTCACGCGAGGCGCGTTTTTGCTCCTATTCTAGGCATAGTAACGTTTTAATTGGTCAAGGTTTGTTGGGTTGGCAAATTCGTTCCTATCTAGGTCTGTGATCCTAACCGCACCCCCTGGATGTATGGACTTGACTAGGAATAGCCCAACCCAATTGGGTTTGAATTTTCCTCGTGGATCGACAGGTAAAAGAGCCCTAATTGATTTGAGGACCAAGTCTCCTTCCTTGATGTTCCTTGGCTTAACTCTTTTGTTGAAGGCTCGTTTGATACGCACCTGGTATGTTTGCACATTATGTAATGCACGTAACCTTCGTTCATCCAGGAGGATGAGTTCTTTATATCTATCCCTCTTCCACTCGGCTTCGGGTATTTGACTTTCGAGTAAAATATGCAAGGATGGTATTTCTAGCTCGACTGGTTGTACGGCTTCCATGCTGTAGGTCAAATAGAAAGGAGTAGCCCCAGTGGGTGTCCTAACGGATGTACGGTATCCCCATAAAGCGAAGGGTATCTTGCTTGGCCAATCTCTATAGTTGTCAATTATTTTCTTGAGAATCGTGACAACGTTTTTGTTTGCTGCCTCTACCGCGCCATTGGTTTGTGGTCTGTATGGCGAGGAGTGGTGATGCTTGATTTTGTACTTGGCTAGCAATTGTTCAGTCTTAGCTTGGAAATGTGATCCATTGTCACTGATGATCTCATGTGGGCAACCATATCGACAAGTGATATTGGTTTGTATGAACTTTGCCACGTTCTTGGCCGTAATACTGGTGTAGGAAGCCGCTTCTCCATTTGGTGAAATAATCGATTGCTACTAGGATGAAACAGTGACCTCCTGTTTCGGCTGGAGTGATTTTGCCGATGATGTCAATTCCTCAAGCAGAAAATGGCCATGGGGATGTCATGGTGTAAAGCAACGAAGGAGAAACATATTGCACATTCCCAAAGATTTGACAATTATGGCAATGTCTTACATATTTGATGCAATAAGATTCCATCGTGGTCCAATAATACCCTAAACGTGTGATTTTCTTTGCCATCATGGGTCCACTCATGTGAGGGCCACATTCTCCATCATAGACTTCTTCCATCACTTTCCGTGCCTGTGAATAATCAAGACAACGTAGGATTACACCAAGAGGTATTCTTTTGTATAGCTCTCCTTGCATGAGAACGTATTGGGAAGCTAGCAAGCGGATAGCGCGTTGTCCCCTTTTGTCCATTTCTGGTGGATAGGTGCCGCTGAGTTTGAAGTTCAGGATTGCTTGGAACCAAGATTCCTCCGTAATTTCCTCTTCATCGGTGATTTGGTGCACATAAGCTGGCTCTGATCGTCATTCGATGCACAAAGGCATTTCTACCATGCTATCCGGCATATTAATCAAAGATGCAAGTTTTGCAAGAGCATCTTCAAATTGATTTTCTTCTCGAGGTAGATGTAAGTAGGTTACTTGATCGAAGAATTGGGCTACTTGATCTATTCTGGCTTGATAGGGTGCCAAGCTTTCGCTTCGGATTTTCCAAGATCCCGTAATTTGATTGATGATCAAAGAGGAATCCCCATGTACTCGAAGATTCTTCATGCCTAAACTTACCGCCGCTTGCAATCCAATGAGTCAGGCTTCGTATTCTGCAGCGTTATTTGTCACCTCGAAGTCGAGTTTGACAGAGATTGGTGTATGCTTGCCTTCAGGAGAAATGAGCAACACTCCTATTCCGAATCCTCTTAAATTAGATGCCCCATCGAAATAGAGGTCCCAGGAGTCTACATCCGTCTGGAGTATATCCTCATCCGGAAATGACCAGGTGTCTATCGTTGTGTATCATTGATGGGATTTTCTGCGAAGAATTCGGCAACGTCGCGCCCCTTTATGACTTTCAAAGGCACATACTTGAGATCGAACTCAGAGAGCATCAAAGTCCATCTCGCTAGACGTCTATTGAGAACGGGTTTCTCGAAGAGGTATTTGACAGGATCCATTTTGGAGAATATTTTGACGGAGTAGCTAAGCATGTAATGGCGTAGCTTCTTCGTCGCCCACACAAGAGCGAGGCATGTCTTCTCGAGTGGCGTGTATTTGCACTCGTACTCCAAGAACTTCTTACTAAGGTAGTAGATGTCTCTTTCTTATTTTCCAACAGTTTGAGCTAGCATGGAGCCCATGGCCGTTTCAGTTACCGTGAGATATAAACCAAGAGGTTGATCTCATTGAGGTGGCATGAGCACTGGCGGCTTGGCTAGTATTTCCTTGATTCGGTCGTAAGCCTTCTGATAGTCATCATCCCACATGGTGTGATCTGTTTTCTTTAACTTCTTGAATATGGGTTCGCAGATCATGGTGAGCTTCGATATGACTCGACTTATGTATTGTACCTTGCCTAGGAATCCCCTAAATTCTTTTTCTGTTTGGGGTTGCGGCATTTCGATTAGAGCTTTGATCTTTGAAGGGTATATTTCTATACCTCGTTGGCTAACTACGTATCCCAGGAGTTTGCCAGATGTCACTCCGAATGCGCATTTATGAGGATTGAGCCTCATGTTGTACTTCCGTAGCCCTAAGAAGAATTTGCGAAGGTTCGCAATGTGTCCCTCTCTTTCCTTGGACTTGACAATCATGTCGTCTACGTATATCTCGGCTTCTTTATGCATCATGTCGTGCAAGAGCGTAGTTGCGGTGCGTTGGTATGTAGCTCCGACGTTGATTAACCCAAACGGCATAACCGTGTAGCAATAGGTTCCCCATTGAGTGACTAAGGCGGTCTTATGCATGTCCTCTAAGGCCTTATTGATCTGATTATATCCTGTGTATCCGTCCATGAAGGATAGCAACGCGTGATCTGCCGTATTATCCACTAATATGTCGATATGTGGTAGAGGAAAGTCATCCTTAGGACTTGCTTTGTTTAAGTCCCTAAAGTTAACACAAACACGGATTCTCCCATCCTTTTTGGGTACGGGTACTATGTTAGCTATTCAGTCTGAGTACTCGGAAACTTTGATGAACCCGACTTTGAATTGTTTATCGACTTCTTCTTTGATCTTGAGAGCCCATTCTGTCATCATTCGACGGAGCTTCTGTTTTACTGGTTTGAAACCTGGTTTGATTGGGATTCTATGCTCTGCAATGTCGCTGTCGATCCCTGGCATATCTTTGTAGGACCAAGCAAAAACGTCTTTGAACTCGTGTAGGAGGTCTATGAAATTGGCCCATTCGGTGGGGCTCAAGGTTGTCCCTATCCTAAGTTCTTGGGGTTCTAGTTTAGTTCCTACGTTGATGGGTTCAGTATTCTCTATCACTGGTCCCTCTTCCCCCTCTTGTAGTATTTCTTTGGCTATGTAGGGAGGTATTTCGATTGAGTCTGGGTCTGGGTCATTCTCATTATCATCGTAAACAGAATTGCATTCAAGATAACACGAAGAGTAAGGAGATTTATTCATATTAAGATTTGAGAAAAGTTGAAACAAAGAAGCCATCTGATCTGTGGTCAGTGGCGGTAAAGGGACAGCGGTTGGGACATTTCCCGAACTACTGTTACTATTTGACACTAAGCTAGGAGAAACGAGGGGAGTGGGAATGGCGACAGGAGGAGACTCTCTAGAAACTTCTCTAGACTCCGACTCTGACTAAGGGAAGATCCTGGAGGTAGACATCTTGATTAAGGGAAGATCCTGGAGGTAGACATCTTCCTCGCTATCTGTCCATATCCCGTTGATCACCTCTTCTTTTGGGGAGATAAGATGTGAGCAATCTAAGGTAGATTCGTCACTTGTAATCATCAGAACTCCAAGAGGATTCTGAGTGTTATTAGGCTTACCTCCCGGTGGTATTGGTAGACGACCGTCTTCAATCATATCTTGAAGTACATTTTTCAGTTTGTAACATTTTTCTGTATCATGTCCCTTACCTCTATGGTATTCGCAGTACGAATTCTCATCCCAGAATTTGGATTTCTTTTCTGGTTCGGGTGTAGGGCCTATGGGTTGAAGTTTGCCGAGTTTCATCAACCTTTTCAGAGCATTGGAATATGTGTCCCCTAGATTTGTGAATTTACTTGGAGGGGTACTCTTCTTAGATGGCTCGAGGAGGTTAACTTCATCAGTCTTGCTAGTAGAGCCGTAAGAACGACTTGTTGAGCCTTGATATCCACGACCTATCGTTTTGGATAAGAGCCCTTTACGGATGTCATCTTCGATCCTTGTCCCTAGTACGGTCAAATCTTTGAAGGTCTTGATGTTTTGATACCTCAAATGATTTGCATAGATGGGCTTTAGGTTATCCACGAATTTCTCCACGAGGGTGGCTTCATCCGGACGTTCAACAAGTTGAGTACTAGTCTTCCTCCACTGACTTAGAAAATCGGTGAAACCTTCTTTGTCATTTTGGGTAAGAACCTCTAAAGTGCACATGTTGACTTGGATTTCAGCATTATCCGCATATTTTTTAGCAAACTCGATTGCGGCATCGTCCCAAGTAGCGATTTTCTTGTGTTCTAGCGAATAGAACCATTGTTTTGGGATGGTGTCAAGAGATGAAGGAAAGATCCTTAAGAACATCTCGGGTTTAATGCCTTTGATAGACATGTAATCCTTGAAGGCACGGATATGGTTCAAAGGGTTTTCATGCCCCTTGAATTTAGGGATATCCGTCATGTTGAAGTTGGTTGGCAACTTGGAACTCACAGCCTCATATTTGCGATTGTTCTCCCTATAAATGTCATCCCCTTTGAGATACATCAATTGTCCCTCCAGGTATTGGAGTCGTTTCTCGGCTGCAGTCATACCTATATGAGGCTTTTCGCCACTGAAGTTGTTCACGAAGTCATCAGCGATCTCACTTTCTCGAGGAGGCATCCTCGTTTCACGGCATATATTCAGCCCTTGATGGTATCAAGGCGATCATACACTTGGTCTTGAGTAACTTGGATACGAGCTCGCGCGGCTAGGATTTGATCATTACCATTCTAGAGTTGGTTGAAGTTCGCGTCGCTTGTTTCAGGCATCTTGGAAACTGAATAAGAGATCGACGACGAATCAAAACACGATCGACCACTCTATCACACATACTCAAAAAGAAATGTTTTGACTCGTGAAGTGGGAGTGTGCCACTTGTGTCAAGTGAGTTTTGAGGAAATGACAAAGTTTGAAAAATGTTGGTCCTAGTCAACTTTAGTGTAGTTGTAGGAGTGGACTCGAAGTGAGGTTTTGAAATGGGTTTTTGAGGCCCGAATTTTGACTCGACAATTGGACAGAGTTTCGGCTTGTTTTGCGCTAATATTAGGCCCAAGTTTTGAAATTTTACATTTTGAAGAAGGATTTAGATTTTACAAAAATCGTCATGGTTTTGTTTAGAAAATGGTGATCACGTATGGTACATAAAATATACAAGCATTATAACGGGATGCTGAGTGCATTTATAAGGGTTTTGGTTTAAAGGGTGGGTTGCCATACCGAACAATCAAACCCGGAGTCTGTGGAGAGGCTCGTACCAAACAAGAGTAAGGCCGATTCCTAATCCATTTCCTCAAGTAGTGAAAGTCCTTGATACAAACAAGAGTAAGTACCATGGTATGGATGACGTCAATCGCTATCCATCCTTAGGCCCAAATAAGAATTAGGACCGTTTAGACGGGACGATTGGTCGAATGGGTTGGGTTGGGCCTAGGAAGGCCGAATAAACGATCTAGGAAGACCGAGTTATGAAAACCGACAATTGTCTTGTACAAACTATTCCCTAACCTTGTTCAAGTTTCACCCTTTTGGCTACACGTAAGTGTATTATCCCCAGTGGAGTCATCAAACTGTGGACGCGGGCCCACGGGGGCGCTTGGGGGAGAACAAGCGTTTGCATTTGTGGAGTCGCCACCAATTTATTGTGGAAAATTGGAAACCGTTCGAATACCTCGTGCCATGGCAAGACACAAAGTAGTGACATGAACACCAAGAACTCGTTACCCTTAGCATTCTATGTCTAGAACGACTCTCGTGGATGCCAATGAACACGGATGTTCATAGAGATCTGGAGTAAGGGGTGAGGGTACGTATTATGAAGCTCTTTTGATCGAACACCTAATCCCGCCCTCCTCGATAGCGGCTTCTACTAATGATTAGGGAAGTTATCTATACTTGATATATTGTCGATTATATGCATGCAATGCAACATCCAACGTTTTAATCCTAACATGTGAAGATTAGACTAAGTCGGTGAACAACTAATTTATCATACAATTAATGTCAAAGTCGGGATTTAAGTTCAATTACATGTGAAGGCATACAAGGAAATATAATAAAGAAAAATTACAATAATAATACAATAAAGAAAAAAAATATTACAATAATTACATTGGGTTAATTGATTTATGTCGAAAATACTTTTAAAACGGATAATTCGGAAAAGAAAGAATAAATGAATTAACGAACAGAAATTAAGGTGATAATACGAATAATAGTTAAGTAATTACGTAATTAAGTCAAGGCAACACGGAAGTTCAGAGACAGAAATCAACCAGGAACAGGCGCAGCAGAGCTGCGTCCTTTGGAAGAGGCGCAGCAGTTGCTGCATCTGTTCCTTTGCCCAGTTCTGGCTGTGAAGCCGGAATTGCAAGTCGTTAATGTTCGTTGGTGAATTTAATGTTTGATTATACTATTTGACTCAGATGAAAGTGATTAATATGCTATTTACATGTGATTAATGGGTCATGAAAGCAATAATTACGTATGAAACTAATTAGATCTAATTATATACAAGATTAATGAGGATTAATTAACAAATTAACAAACTAAATAAATTAATTAGGTTAAATAGGTTATTAATGACGAACTAATGATGGTGACGATGAACAAAAGGTGGGAAATATATCAAAGAGGAATTCCAAAGACTCAATATGGATGAATCGAACCTCAAAAACCCGAATTTGACTTTATGACGAAAACCCGCAAATATTAATTATAAGGGATTTAAGTCGGGAATTTATGATGGATTAAATATGAATGATGATTAATATATTACATGTTAGAATTATTATGCTTAAATCGTCATATGAACAATGAACAATTGAAGAAAGAAATAAAACAATCGAATCATCAAAGGACGAAGGAAGAAGAAAGGAAGCAAGAACTGCGACAGCCTCACGAAGAGGCGCAAAGGTGCCGTGCTGCGTCCTTCAAGAGGCGCAGCGATTCTTTGCGTCCTTTCTCGACGGTCATCTTCTGGTAATTCGTAAAAAAAGATTTAAAGCATGGTTTTAAAAATCGTTTTTTAGAAATACTTTCGACATAAACCTTACATTATGATTACAATAAACAAATAACAATAATAAAATAGGGATTATACACTCTCAGACTTACATGTTTGACGAAACAAGATGAACTAAGTTAACATTTAGTGATGCTCGACTCGAACGTAGACGAAAGTGCCCTCGTAAGAGGAAATTAAACAGATTGATTAAGTTGATTATTGTGGAGTTGGTCAAATTGGTGGGACATGCAAAACGAGGCTGGTACTCAGAACGATCCGAGCTTACGTGATCGAAAGTTCAAGCACGTAGGCGCCAAAAAGTAAGAACATAGTCTAGAATGCAAAGGGAGAAGAGAAGGGCGGACACTCGCGTGAGAAATATGTGAGACCGAAGGTCTCTATTTATATTAATCACACGGAGGGAAGTAGGGTTTTCGGAGAAACTTTGGAAGTGAATCTTGAAAAGATATGAAAAGATACAAAAAATACGCAGAAAAGGACTTGGGAAGAGGCGCAGCAGGCACTGCGTCTCTTGGAAGAGGCGCAACACCTGCTGCGTCCTTTCCCAAGTGGTTTCCCCCTGCGAAAGAAAGATTTCCGTGTTTAGGTTATGGAATAACGGATTTATCTTGTTTTCCTTAATATTTTGTGTGAATATTACGGGAAATTATTTGCCAAAGATTAAAAGATTTATAAAATATGGAATAGGAATATCCGGAACATTCCAGAACATTCTGACTCGGTTTCAGAAAATGAAGACGGTTTTATAACCCGGACTCTAAATGTACTCTAATTACTGCCAAAACGACCGTATTGGCACGTAGATGACAATTAAGAGGTAGACACACGTGTTTGAGCTATCACTTGACAATAAACTTACGAACTGTCACAAATCGTTCCGCGTACCAAACATGCGGCCCAATCATCACTGGGTGGTTGCGGGAGGTGCAGAAATGAGGTATCTACAGAGTAGTACTCCTTACAAAGCATGTAACATTAATTTGCACAAGCATGAAATTTGTCTCTTTTTTCCAACATACACTCGGGTTTGTGGTGGTGACACCCGTGGAGAGGCGACCCTTCCTTTATACTTTACCCTTATTAGCCTCACATTAGCCAAATTTGCCCTTTTGATCCATTTATTCAACTACATTCCTATATGGCCTACCCATGTCAAGCTAGTCTTGTTGGTAAGTTTGGAAGTCTTGTTGTAGTCAATCTATGAAGAATTCTTTTTTGTTGGAAGGAAGGTGAAAAAAATTGATGAAGAAAAAAAAAAGGAAAAAAAAAATGAAACATATGAAAACAGTGAAAAAAAAGTGAAAGAAAAAAGTGAGAATGAAAAAGAAAAAAAAAACGAGATGAAAATTTTATTATACTCCTATGTTCATCCTATTCATAATTTGAGGAGTATTGTTGTGGTTGTGAGCGAGTTTATGCCGCACTTGGCATTATGCTTAATTTTTGATGTTGGATTAAAAGTGGAATGTGTTTATTTTTGGTTGTGTTCGGGGCTAGCTTGGTTTTTACCTCCACATATCCAAATCTTTTTGCCCCTTCTTACCCATTTACCTCTCCTCACTTTCATATATAAGTCCTCAGCATGTGTTGTGGTCCTTGTTTGGTTGGAGTGTATGTGCACGGTAGCTAGAGATACTTATCATGTTAGATTGTATGCATGTTTTTGTAGGTCGTAGTTAGGTGAGTGTCTATATTATTTCTATCTTACAAAAAATTATACTCACCATGTGCCTTGAAAGAGTGATGAGCGACCCGTGAGAGTCTGACATTGATGGGTCTTGCAAGGTCGACGGTTCGGTAGTTTTTGGTAATTAATTTAACTCGTTTGCATTTTGAATCTTTGTGCTCTCTCGCTTTGGAATTAATTCCTTAGCATTGGTGTCCATTGTTGCATTAAATTGGTTTGGGCGAGTCAATTGTGTAGCTAGCTCTGAGTCTCATGCCACTCTGTTTGTCCTCTTTCCCGTTTCTACTTATTGCTTGCTTGGGGACAAGCAAGGGTTTGGTTTGGGGAGGTTTGATGCGTGCAATTTGCATACGATATTTCCCTTCATTTAGCACGCATTTTCTTGGTTTATTACGACCATACACTATTATTTCCTCCCATTTCTCGCTACTAGGTGAGTTGTGTGACTTGTGTAGGTTTTAGGTCCGAATGTGCGATTATGAGCCAAAACCCATTAATTAAGGAAGGAGATGAGTCCGTATTCGACCTTGTGTTGGAAGCTGTAGAAGGACAACCGGTGAAGAGTTGTTGTGTCGGTCGACAGAACAGGTGTGTCGATTGACAGAGGAAGATGGTCCATCGACATACCTGCCGTCGTCACAGGAAGATTTATTTTTGGAGCTATTGATGGCTGTCGATCGACAGGGTCCAAGTGTCTCGATCGGCAGAGACGTAGTGTCGATCGAGAGATGCTACGTTGGCCGAGATTTAGCTCGTGTTTGGGCTTTAGTTACTTATTTGTTTTATCTCCTTGGACTTACTATAAAAACACTAGAAAAACAATTCATTAGGTTATCTTTTATTCTACCTTTGGCTGCTAAAAACGGAACTACGTAATAATTCTCTACAACTTTTAGATCTAGAATTTCTCCCTTTTTCTCTATTGCTCAGACTCGGATTCATTTGGTAATTTTAATTCCGCTTTCCCTTTGTTCTTTTTTATTAATTATTTCTAGTTTTCTTACTAGTCTTATTAGTTAAATTTATGCTTATTAGTCTTTCAATTAATTTCATCATGAATTCTTCCCCTTTATCGTCTTATTCAATTATTATTGCAAATTTCATTATGAGTAGCTAAATCCCTTTTTGCTAGGATTTAGGGAAGTCATGGATTGAGACGGTATTAATTAGGTAATTAGATTAGTCGATATAATTGGTCTATGTTGTTAATTGTGACATTTAATTGTGATTAATTGGTTAAGTCGACGTAATTGATTAATTAAGCTGGTAAGCCCCGACTTAAGATCGAAAGCCTGGAAAGGGTTAGACCTGTCACACACATTAGAGTGCCCTAGTAAGTTGCGAGAGCCCTCTAGAACCATTCTAGGGCGAATAGCGGACCGAGAAGACCTTTTTACTGCCCTATAGACCGGTAATTGAGACTGACCTTTGACCGTACCTATGACCCGTAATAATCCATGGTGAACCGATGTCCTAGCTCCTTTCTCTTATATTTTTCTCGACTTAATTTCTCTCGTTAAACCCTTTTATTTTATTACTTTAGTTTAGAACACAAATCAAACAAACCCCTTTTGGTTACTTAGACAGACTTAATTTGACAAGTAGAACGCTAAAAGCCTCCCTGTGGATACGATCCCGACTTCCCTAGCTATATTAGTTAGAGACTAATTGGTTTATTTTTGATAGGTTATGATAGCCGTGTCACGGAGGTTATCAATAGTATACTGCAGAAATATAAAGCGGCCTCGAGTCAATTTGTGAACCTTGATAAAACAACAGTCTCGTTCAGTAAGGGCGTTGGTGAGGGGCAGCGAAGAAGAGTAGCTGAAAGGTTGGGGGTGGTGGAAGTCGCGGAACAGAAGAGGTACCTTGGGTTACCCACGGTTGTTGGGCGGTCGAAGAAGGTCATTACCGATATTATTCGAGATAAATTAAGTAAAAGACTTCAAGGTTGGCGAGGGAAAATGTTGTCTAGGGCAGGTAAGAAGGTTCTTAGAAAGGCTGTTGCCAATTCACTCCCTACCTATGTGATGAGTGTATTTAAAATCCCAGCTAACTTTTGCGATGAGCTTCAATCTATGGTAACACGGTTTTGGTGGGGGCATGAGGAAGGCCGGAGAGGTATTTCGTGGGTTGCATGGCAAAAAATGTGTCGATCTAAGGGGGATGGAGGATTGGGGTTTCGGGATTTCAAGCACTTCAATTTAGCTTTGCTAGGAAAACAGGCATGGTGATTGGTTATTTGTCCGGAAAGTTTGTGGGCACGAATTATGAAGGCGAAATACTACCCTCAAACCGAGTTCATGGATGCTGTTATCGGACACAACCCAAGTTATACTTGTAGAAGCATTGTTGAGGCACGAGTGGTGTTAGAATAGGGAATGAGAAGACATATTGGAGACGGGAAGAATACGCGGGTGTGGGGTAATGCATGCATGCCGGGAACGCAAACGGGACGGATTATTTCACCATGTCAAGCTGGTAATGAGACTATGTTGGTGTCGGATTTGTTAAATGAGAATGGGACGGTTTGGGATGATGCAAAGCTTAACCAATTGCTTTTGCCTTTCGAGCGAGAAAGGGTGACTAATGTGCGGCTTAGTTTGGATCGAGGGCAGGATATATGGTTACGGGGACTTGAGCGCGATGGTTTATACACGGTTAAGACGGCCTATAAAATGTTAGCGGGTGAAGGTATGGACATTGCTGAGCAATCGAACTGGGAACGGGAAAAGAGGTTGTGGAATAAGCTCTGGAAGGTTCCGGTTTGGTCTCGTGTAAAGCTCTTCTTCCGGCAATTGTGTAAAGAATCTTTAGCCACTAAATCAAACATTGCCGCTCGGATTGGAGGTGAGTCTTCTCTATGTTCTTTGTGTCATGCTTTTAAGGAGTCGAGTTTACATTTGTTTTGTGACTGTAGTGTGACGAAATGAGCCTAGGAAGAACTGGGGTTTGTGTGGGAAGGCGAGTGGAGGGAGAGTGACATTAGGAGCTGGGTTGAAGCAAGGTGGAGGGAGATATGGGAAGAGGAATATGTGAAGTTTGCGGTTGGATATTAGGCCGTGTGGGAACATCGTAACAAGGTGGTCTTCGAAGGATGGGAGGTGGAGCCGTGGAGGATAGTTAGGAGGGTTAATGATGTTATGGAGAAGGGAGCGGGAGAGAGTGTTATGGGTAGGAATTGGCGTGGGAGAAGAAGAGGGCAGCAGGGGGATGATGGGTGTGTAGGGTGGAGAGCGGCCGCGGAGGGGTATGTTAAAGTGAATGTGGATGCAGAGGTGAAGGAGGGAGAGGGTGTGGGATGTGGCTGGGTCTGTCGAGACGGTCGTGGAATGGTGCTATGGGGTGGAGCTCACTTCCGAGAGCAGAGTTGGGAGCCACATATTGCGGAGGCGGTAGCGGTCTTGGACGGCATTCAAGAGGCCCGGAACCGAGGTCACAGACGCGTAGTGCTTGAGAGTGATTGATTGGTCGTCATCGATGCTCTAAAGGAAGGACGGCATGGACGGAGTTTATTTTCGCAAGTGATTGAAGACATTTTGTTTTTAAGTAATGAGTTTGATTCTGTTATTTGGTCTTTTATTAGTAGGCTAAACAATTGCGTGGCACACGCTTTAGCTTATGTTACTCCTAGAACTGTTGGTAAGATGGTTTGGTCGGATACTTTGCCACCAAGCGCAAACAATGCTATAATGTTTGATCGATCGTTATTATAATTACACCCTTCAGGTGTTTTCCTAAAACAAATGATATAGTAATAGATTTCGAGCTTATACATTCTTTAATTAACAATATAGTCATTAAATTTTATACTTATTTTAACACTTTACTCCAATGTCATTGTTAAGTTTTGATTTGAATCATTGTTCTAATGTGCGTTATCTTAATTACTTTATCAATTCTAACCTATGCCTTAATTGTCTTGTTTGTTTATTAATGATTGAAATTTGTCACTATTCATTGAATTATCTGTTATCTTTTTGTAACATGAATGGATGCTTCAATTGGAGATTCCCCGAGTCTCATCCATGTTCTCTAAGCTGATGAACTTGAGACTACTAATAATAAGCCTAAAATGATAAAAGTACGTAATCCCACAATTATATATAAGGACGATTCTTAAATATAAAAAAAGTTACTTCCCTTGCATGGATCAATTTAATATTCTGGATAATCCCAATCTTATATGTAAGTGCAAATGTGGCCAATTTTACATAGTTGAGAGTAAGAATGGTATTGGAAATATGATTAGGCATTTAAAGTCTTATAAAAGTAAAACTAATGTAGATGTTAATGTGATGTGCTTCCAATGCCAATAAAAAGTAACTCATCCAATAGTATTCAACATCCAAAAAAACGCCAAATAAAAAGCGTCCCAAGCCGAAATATCACAAGTACCGGCCTGCCTAGGACCATCGCAAGGAAAACTATAACCGAAATCCTTTTTATCTGGCATTAACTTGGAGCCTCGGGCATCTAAAGCACATTTTACTAAGATCAATATAGTTGTATGTAAACCTAGAGTAATAGCAAGATGAACTAAAAAGTCTCCCGGCCCTATTGTTAAGAATAAAGAATTACTATTCTCATTAATAACATTTAACCAGCCAAGCAGCCATATATTTCGACCTGCATTGAAGGCCGGGCCGCTTGTTGAGGATAAAAGTATGTCGAATCCATATAAAGTTTTACCATGAGCGGATTGTATCCATTGAGCAAATATAGGTTCGATCATCAATTTATTCTACAAAATAATATTGGGTCTTTGGGTTATAGGTTTTTTTAAGTTTAATAGGATGAGTTTTGCCAGTTGGTTATTATTGATGACATTGCAAAACATAATTTTTTTAGTTCAAGTTGTTGAATACAAGCATACCGTGCTAGAAAAAATTATTTCTCTCATCTGGCGCCCTAATGTGAAGTTTTTGTTTTTTTTTTTTGTACGGAGTATATAAAGTATGGTGATATTCTAAAGATGTACATTAGAGAGGAAGATAAGTTTATCAGCTTATAAAAAATTACAAGTGAAACTTTAACAAGTGATTGTTGTAATTCCATTACTAATGCATGCTATATTTTGCTTAAGCCTCGTTGTATACTTTTTATTGATCAAAATTGGCTACGTCAAATATATGTTTCGAATTTTAGTTTCTTACCCTCTCCCACGCTAGTAAAGATATGTTACATTGTTAGTTAAGTTTATTACCTAACTTAAAAGATAGGAAATAAAATAAATAAATAATGTCCTTAATTATGAACGTGTGGGGGGTATAACAAGGATTCTCAATCGAGGAAACAAAGATTTTTACCTCGTATCCAGCATTTTAACCCTCAGTCTTCTGTATGCTACAGGTTAAGGCATGATGTTTTTACTCGTTGGAATCAATTTACCATATGTTAGATGTTGTTTTGTATTACAATAGAGTTCTTAACAATATTACAAAAAAAAAAAAAACCGAATTGAACTACCTTTTTTGTTCAACTGAAATGTTGGGACAAAATTGAAAAAATTTGCAAATTTATAAATGTGTTATATCGATGTTACTCGCTTTTTCTCATAAACCAAATTTCCTATTTTATACTTTTATTTCTCCCATCTCCTGAAGGTTAGATTACATGTTAAAGCGAAAATTCGAAGTACAGACATTCTCATAAAAAGTATAGTGGCTAACATTTTCTGCGAAATTTGACAAGCATTGGTTTTTCTTTAACAACTATTATGGTGATTGCAATTTTTTTTATCCCCAATATAAGCTCTATGTTGTCGATTGTACCTATAAGAAAATATTTGAAAAGCCCTATAATTTTTAGTTGGAAATTTTACGATTCTCAGACTTCTGCTCATATGGATGGTTGTTTCGACACCTTGATGATAGTATTATTTGCTCAATTGCTCTATATTATATATTACTCCTTATATTTTAAATTTTTTCAATTCAATTACCATTTTTTGTTAGAACTATGATTCTTACTCTAGCACCCCTTCGTTTATGGCAAAAAAATACTATGTCATCAATCGAAAAAACATGCATAAGAATTAAGAAATCAAAATAAATAGACAATTAAATAAGTAATATTATTTAACTAAAACAAAGTAGAAAAATCAAAAAAATAACTACGAATCTAAGATATAATAGAAAAAACGATAAAGTACATGCATAACATGAAGGAAATGTAGATCTATATACATACTAACATACTCATATATGTTTAACTAATTTGTCATAAAATTAATAAGGTCTTATGCATGCAAACAAATTAACAAAACAAAGAAGAAATCACACTTACATAGTAATTTCGGTTCTTATGGGCACAAAAGAAATCTCCTTTTTCTTTTGTTCTTGAGCTTTCCTTAAATGGAAGAAACAAGATCCAAGTGTAGGATCTCTCCTTAGGAATAATACCCAAAGCTAACTCTTAATAAAATTAATATTATATGAACTAGTACAATATTAATTTTGAAGAAAAATTGAACCAAAAATGTTTGGTTTTGGCTCCTAAAACCGGGTAGGAGAAGAGGAGAGGAAGAATATTATTTTTGTCTCTCTAAAATAATTTTTATGAAGTGAATGAATAAAAATTATCACACACCCATTCATATGGTGAATAATAATTATTTAAGCAAAAGAACCCCTTGTTCTTTTCTAGGTAGAACCGGGTAGGAGGGGGATAAAAGGCCAATGCATGCACAATTTGTTCTTTACAAGAATGTGTAGGGTGCATGGCTAGTATTAGGTTAATCATCATTATGCTTTCCATTAACTTTAATCAACATATTATATATGTTAATTCCACCCAATATTTCGGCCCAAATGGATGACATGAAATCCATTTTATTTTTGTCAAATGTAAATATGTCACATGTCATATGTAACATAAATTTGTTATGTATTTCTAACATATTAAAAATCAACGTATTAATAAAAATACGTCATATACAAAATCGACTTAGTATTTCATAATTACTTGTGCCAAAATATTTTACCAATTTATAAATCATATTTATAATAATTCATTCAAATCCAATTGTTTCTTTAAACAATAATTTCATCTGAGTAATGATACAATTCGATTACTCAAACCGTATCTCATTTAATCACATTTCAATTTGATACGTAAATTTTACTTCCAAAATCGTCCGTCAATTTTTCAAGTAATTTAATTAACTCGTAACATTATACGATTAATTAAATGATCAATTAAGAGTGTTGCCCTATAGGTATGACCTAGGGGGTCAACTGATCATCACCGTCGCACGACAGTAATGTCAAACTCTAGTCAGCCAATCATTACCGATATATGTTGACCAGTTGATAGTAAAAATACTTCCCAATTGCATTCTTTAAAATGAGATTTAATAATGATATTTAAATCATGTGATCGCACTATTGTTGAGGACACATTTCCCAACAATCTCCCACTTGTCCTCGACAAGTGTGCGTCACCAATTCTCTTGTCCTATTACTATCTCCCACTCAATGCAAGGTGTCTTTCAGGTCGTACTTGCAAGTGATCATATCGAGAGTGGTTTCCTCGATCTGGAGAATATCGATTGACCGGACTTATCTATCATAGATACTTTCCGAGCGTGGCCACGCATTTCCAGTTCATTACTCCTCGAGTGGCCCTGAGATATTGTTATAACCCTGACTAGGGGTGGACAATTCCTATCGCACTCATTCCCTTCGACTAGCCACACCATCATAACCCAAAAATATGTCCATTTGACCCCATTTACGAAGGTCGTAGTAACACAAATCAAAGTTAATCAAACTCGTGCCATCTTAGGCGAATAGTCTTTAGTCAAAAGAATCGACTCATTTGAATACTATAGTAGCTCTCGCCACGACCAGGCTATATAAATTTGCCAGAACTCTATAAGCGGTCATAAGGCCCGACAAAATGTTCCTAACAGTCTGCCTATGTGATCGACTAGTCATCTCACATGACTCTATGGCACTTGAACTTGCCATCAATCGCATCACACTCTAGTCACTTCGAGACGTCACCTCATACAAGTGACTATGGGCAAATACTATGTTAATCCGTGTTCACGTTAACGGGATTCAATTGTCACTACAACCCGTTTGGATGTAACAATGTATAAATTAAAGATAAAAGACAAATGTGATTATGAACATGAACAAAAACGACACTTTTATTTCATTTCAAAATCTAACAAAAACTTGGTACACGTTTAAGTCCCATGGACGTAACATGTCCATCATGCTTAGCCTGCGATAAAGGCTTGGTGAGTGGATCGGCTATGTTGTCATCCGTCCCAACCTTACAGATCGCAATTTCCTTTATTTCAATGAAATCTCTTATTACATGATATTTTCTAAGTACATGTCTAGATCTATTACTAGACTTCGGCTCCTTAGCTTGGAAGATCGTCCCACTATTATCACAATAGAGAGTGATGGGATCATTGGCGGTAGGTACTACTTTTAGACCTTCCGTGAATTGCCTGATCCAAACAGCTTCCTTAGCAGCTTCTGATGCTGCGATGTACTCAGCCTCCGTTGTAGAATCCGCGGTTACAGCTTCCTTGAAGCTTCTCCAGCTTACGGCACCACCATTGAGCATAAACACGAAACCAGCTTGTGATTTCAAGTCATCTCTATCTGTTTGAAAACTTGAGTCCGTGTATCCATTAACACGCAACTCAGTGTCTCCTCCAAACACAAGGATAGAATCCTTAGTTCTTCTCAAGTACTTAAGGATGTTCTTGACAGCAATCCAGTGACTCTCACCTGGATTTCCTTGATATCTACTCGTCATGCTCAAGGCATACGAGACATCAGGACGTGTGCATATCATGGCATACATGATTGATCCAACAAATGAAGCATAAGGGATCAACTTCATGTGTTCAACATCATGGGGTTCGGAGGGAGATTGAGTCTTGCTCAATATCGTCCCGGTCACCATAGGTACCAAACCCCTTTTGGATTTGTCCATGCTGAACCGTCGAAGAATCTTATCAACATAAGACTCTTGACTTAGTGCCAATATCCTCTTGGATCTATCTCTATGGATCCGGATACCTAATATGCATTGTGCCTCTCCTAAATCCTTCATTTGGAAGTGGTTACCTAACCACTTCTTAACAGAAGACAACATTGGAATATCATTTCCAATGAGTAGTATATCATCGACATACAAGATTAGGAACACAACATTGCTCCCACTGAATTTCATGTATAAACATGGTTCCTCAACACTTCGAGTAAAGCCATTTTCCTTTATAACATGATTGAATCGATGATTCCAACTTCTAGATGCTTGCTTAAGACCATAAATAGATCTCTTAAGCTTGCACACTTTGTTAGGATTTTTAGAATCAACAAAACCTTCGGGTTGTATCATGTACACCTCCTCTTCTAAATGCCCATTTAGAAAAGCGGTTTTGACATCCATTTGCCATATTTAATAGTCATGAAATGCGGCAATCGCTAACAAAATCCGTATGGATCTTAGCATGGCTACGGGGGCGAAGGTCTCATCATAATGGAGACCTTGGACTTGGGTAAATCCTTTTGCCACTAGCCTAGCTTTGTAGACATCATCATGTCCTTCTATGCCATTCTTGATTTTGAATATCCATTTGCATTGAAGGGGTCTTGCCCCTTTAGTCAAATCTACCAAGTCCCAAACTTGGTTTTCATACATAGAATCCATTTCGGATTTCATGGCTTCAAGCCATAAGGAGGAATTTGGACTAGAGATTGCGGTCTTGTAGGTGGCGGGCTCGTCACTTTCTATAAGCAACACATCGAGTGTTCCATCTTCCTCGATAAGTCCCACATATCGATCGGGATGGCGAATTACTCGGCCCGTCCTTCTTAGTGGAGGAGGTACAACCGCGTTAGACGACGAAGGAACATCTTCTTGCGTCTCTACCTCGGTTTGTGGCTCTTGAACTTCATCAAGTTCAAAATTTCTCCCACTCTGTCTCTTTGAAATAAATTGTCTTTCTAAGAAGACAGCCTCGCAAGACACAAACACTTTGTTATCTTGAGGTTTGTAGAAGTAATAACCTCGTGAGGTTAAGGAGTAACCTACAAAGATGCACTTTTCGGATCTTGGGGCAAGCTTGTTGTCGTTCTTAGACTTGACGTAAGCATCACATCCCCAAATCTTCATATAGGATATATTGGGAATCCTTCCCGTCCACATCTCACATGGAGTTTTCTCGGTGGATTTAGTGGGACTATTATTCAAAGATCTAATTGCGGTTTGAATCGCAAATCCCCAAAACGAGTTCGGTAACTCGGTTTGACTCATCATGGATCGAACCATATCAAGTAGGATTCGATTCCTCCTTTCGGCAACACCATTAAGTTGTGGTGTTCCGGGTGGAGTAAGTTGTGATATAATACCACGACCTTTCAAGTGTGAATCAACTTCAAGGCTAAGGTATTCTCCACCACGATCGGATCGTAGTGCCTTAATCCTTTTGTTCAATTGGTTCTCTACTTCGTTTTGAAATTCCTTGAATTTCTCAAACGCTTCACTTTTGTGTTTCATTAAATAGATATACCCATATCTACTCAAGTCATCGGTGAAGGTTATAAAGTAGTCATAATTACCACGAGCGGTGATACTCATTGGTCCACATACATCGGTGTGTATGAGTCCTAATAGCTCACTAGCTCGTGTCCCTTTACCACTAAAAGGATTACGAGTCATTTTGCCAAGTAGGCAATATTCGCATGTACCAAATGATTGATAATCAAATGGTGTAATCACATTAGTTGAAATTAATCTTTTGATGCGATTCTCGTTTATGTGACCTAATCGACAATGCCAAATGAACGCTTCACTTGGGTCACTTGTTTTGAGTTTCTTTGATTGAATGTTATAAATATCATTCGTCGGATTTGAGGTCTCTAAAATGTAAATGCCATTAATGGAAGAAGCTTGGCCAATAACCAAATCATTCCTAGAAATAGTACAACGATTGTTCTTAATGACAAAACAAAAACCGTCCATGTCTAGCATGGCGATTGAAATAATGTTTTTAGAGAGCGTAGGCACATAAAAACAATTATGCAAATACAACTCAAATCCATTAGGCAAAGCTAAAACATAAGTTCCCTTGGATTCGGCCGCTACCCGAGCTCCATTTCCAAGGCGTAGATCCACATCTCCCTTGCTAAGCCTCTCCACATCTCTTAAACCCTGTAAATGATTACAAAGGTGAGAACCACAACCGGTATCTAGTACCCATGTCGTAGTGGAAGTATAATTTATATCAATAACATAAATTTCTTTAGGAATTGTACCTTTTGGAGTAATGAGTCCTTCCCTTATATTTCGCAAATATACGGGACAATTCCTAAGCCAATGTCCCATGCCATAGCAATAATGGCACTCATCATTAACTTGCTTGAAGTTTTTGATTTTCTTTCCTTTCTTCTTGAACCTTTTGCCCTTAGAAGCAAGAGCTTGATTGCTTGAGCTCCCACTAGCTTTGGCATCTTTATCTTCCAGAGACAAAGACCCTATAGATTGTATGAGGTAGTCTTCCTGAGACGGACTCACACGAGGTCTAGTAGTAGTAGGTGGTTTAGAAGAAGTGATGAAGTTAAGGTTTCCATCCGAACCTATCCCGAAATGAAGTTCTCTAGTGGTGTCGAAATCATTGTTGGAGCAAATGTCGTCAAGAACATTGTGGTATGACTCAATAGTTATTGGTGCGGTAGTGTTTGATGGATTCATTGTAATGCACTACAAATATGGAGGAAAGGAAATATTAACATATTGTCTTTTTTAAATCATACTTGTAATTAATTAACAAGATATGAACATTTATATAGTGACCTCTACCCAACTATAATAAATGATTCCAAACTTGGGCACGGTGTGGCCGATGAAACCCTCATCAATATAACTAGGTGGATTAACGTTTTAATCGATTCTACTTTTAGAACTCTTGGTCGATAATATTACATTAACATTTATCTATAGCCCAAAACACATTCAACAAGGGGACGGTGTGGCCGATAAAACCCTTATCAAAAACTTTTGTTGAGTTCAATCCAAATTTCGAATAAATGTGTCCATGATCCAAACCCACATTAACTTGGGCACGGTGTGGCCGATGAAACCCTCATCAACATGAATTCGGTGGATAGACATTTATCACCCACTTCCCCTACGTAATAAGGTTTGTACCCCGGTGTGGCCGAGTGCACTCCCTCACAAAATAGGTTTTCATGGTTTCTACTATTTGGTAAGGCTATGTCTCAATTGATTGTTTTAGCGAGAGGTCATGTCAATTTATTATCTATCACGTTTTAAGTGAACTAAAGCGGTGAACTACGATAATTTTAATTGACACGGTCGATAAACTCGATAAAATGACAATGCATGTTTAGTTATGGCGATTTAGCGATGCATGTCACATAAAATAAAATGCAAGCATAAAAATAAATAAATCCTAGTATGGCCTTTCCTAAAATAGAAAAACTATTTAACTATTACATATTCGTAAACCAACTCCATTGGTCCCTTGAACTTCGGTTGTGGCACGCATCTCGAGGTAACACCGTCTTTATGTATCAACATCTTGAAGAAATCCGTCTTTGGGAACTCCGAGATAAATAAAATTACATAATAAATTACATAATTTCCTATTATACATTTGTAACTAAAATAAAATAAATCTATTAAATTACAAAACGGTGATACGAGATCACAATCAATTACAACCGAATCGATATTCCCATACATTTCGGGAAATATCAATTAAAATCTAAGGCCATACTAAGTAAAATTACATAATTCAAAATTACATAAACAAAAATTATGACAATCATAAAGAAAATGTAGCATTATAATATGTATGATCATACCCAATTTTATGCTAAATCGCCTTTAATTTGCCAATATCGTATATTACTCGGTTTTTACGGATTTGCGTGATTTCAACATTTTTATAATCACAAGAATACATAAACTCATATTTATGCATAAGTTAATTACCTTAACCTCTTAGGACTCAAAATTTAGCCTTCACTAATAATTTGACCATAATTAACCCATATTTTATAAAATTGTTCATAAATGGATCAAAAATTACAAAAATAAGCTATAAACTTCAAATAAATCACAAAATTTCAAATAAATTCAAAATTTGAAATTTAAACTCATAAACATTCTGGAAAAATACCATGACACTCGTAATGTTCAAAATCTTAGGTTAAAAATTTCGAAATTTTTCCGGAAAAACAATGTTGCGGTTTATCGATTTTTAATAAAATAATCATAAAAACATGAAAAAATTATATTCATTAACTTTTCAATTTTAGATCTGAAAAATATAATAAAATGCAACATTAGACGTTTTTCCAAAGTCATAGATTATGTTTTATTAATTTTTCACTAATAATGTCACTATTTATGCTATTTTTCTTCAAAAATCCATAAATCATGCAAAAAGACTTCTTTATAGCCAATTATTTTACACACATCTTGTAATATTGCATGTGACAACATATTAATTTTCTATGACCAGATTCGAAATTTAACTCATAATAACCTATTTTCCATTTAAATCCGAATTTAATAATGAAAAATTCATTTTTCGAGCATAACAAGTCCAAAAATTATGAAAATTTACAGGTTATCTCAAAATAATATATGTGACAACATATCCAAAAATCAATGGAAAATTCGAAGTATAGCTAATTTTAGACCGAAAATGATATTTTTACTCATAAAATCATATTTAAATGCCATTATTGTATAATATGAACAATAAAAATCCGTAAAATTAACCAAAATATCCTAAAACATTTTAGGACCGGAAATATTAACATGCATGAATTAATTTCGTGATATATCATAATAACACAAATTTTACAAGTTTTATATGTTATTCTTATAACTCGGAAAAACTTTTAACCGATTTGCATGCAAACAACCGTGGCTCTTGATACCGATTTGAAGGAAATGTAGATCTATATACATACTAACATACTCATATATGTTTAACTAATTTGTCATAAAATTAATAAGGTCTTATGCATGCAAACAAATTAACAAAACAAAGAAGAAATCACACTTACATAGTAATTTCGGTTCTTATGGGCACAAAAGAAATCTCCTTTTTCTTTTGTTCTTGAGCTTTCCTTAAATGGAAGAAACAAGATCCAAGTGTAGGATCTCTCCTTAGGAATAATACCCAAAGCTAACTCTTAATAAAATTAATATTATATGAACTAGTACAATATTAATTTTGAAGAAAAATTGAACCAAAAATGTTTGGTTTTGGCTCCTAAAACCGGGTAGGAGAAGAGGAGAGGAAGAATATTATTTTTGTCTCTCTAAAATAATTTTTATGAAGTGAATGAATAAAAATTATCACACACCCATTCATATGGTGAATAATAATTATTTAAGCAAAAGAACCCCTTGTTCTTTTCTAGGTAGAACCGGGTAGGAGGGGGATAAAAGGCCAATGCATGCACAATTTGTTCTTTACAAGAATGTGTAGGGTGCATGGCTAGTATTAGGTTAATCATCATTATGCTTTCCATTAACTTTAATCAACATATTATATATGTTAATTCCACCCAATATTTCGTCCCAAATGGATGACATGAAATCCATTTTATTTTTGTCAAATGTAAATATGTCACATGTCATATGTAACATAAATTTGTTATGTATTTTTAACATATTAAAAATCAACGTATTAATAAAAATACGTCATATACAAAATCGACTTAGTAATTCATAATTACTTGTGCCAAAATATTTTACCAATTTATAAATCATATTTATAATAATTAATTCAAATCCAATTGTTTCTTTAAACAATAATTTCATCCGAGTAATGATACAATTCGATTACTCAGACCGTATCTCATTTAATCACATTTCAATTTGATACGTAAATTTTACTTCCAAAATCGTCCGTCAATTTTTCAAGTAATTTAATTAACTCGTAACATTATACGATTAATTAAATGATCAATTAAGAGTGTTGCCCTATAGGTATGACCTAGGGGTCAATCGATCACCACCGTCGCACGACAGTAATGTCAAACTCTAGTCAGCCAATCATTACCGATATATGTTGACCAGTTGACAGTAAAAATACTTCCCAATTGTATTCTTTAAAATGAGATTTAATAATGATATTTAAATCATGTGATCGCACTATTGTTGAGGACACATTTCCCAACATAACATGCTTATATATATTGAATGGAGTATAATCTACAAATATGCAAATAGAATTAAAAAGTAAGTACTAGAAGCCACGTGGCACAATCAGCAAGTTAATTTAAAGTAAAGTTGAACACTTACCTATAAGCCACGTGGCACAACTACGTAAATCGATGAGCTTTATGTGGATTTTTTTTATTCCCATAAAGCGTAATTGTTGTTCATTAGTCTGTCGACTTCTTTCTTTATTCCTATTTTCAACTCCTATTATATTTTCATTTTATTGCTTTGTAAACCATATTTAAATAATATTCTAAAATTTACTATGTTTTTTGTATTTATAGTATTTTAATTTTATTTGTGTTCACTATTCCTTGTTGGTTATCTATATACTTAGAATACATGAGGTGTTATTTCTCCTTACTTGTGATCGTATATGATAACTTTTTTTTCTAGTTATTGGCTAAAAAGAGAAATATGATGACCGGGAAAGACATCCCATCAACCAAAAAGATAAAGATCAACTTAAGAAAGTAAGATACACTTGTGTGATGTGTCACGTCGCTCAAGAAACTTATTAGCAGATGTATATTTTAGTCAACCTTGAATAGTTTATTCTAACGACGAGATTCTTGAGAGTGAATTTTTTTATACACGATAGGCATTATTGAGTTTTTGTCACGTTGGTCAAGAAACATATTGGCATATAGTTTATTCTATTATTCCAAACCTTCTACCTAATTTCATTGTTGCCTTTAATGATTATCCTAATGAATCTCTCTTTTTAGTGATCTTAGATAGTTATGTATATTTTATATGACTTAGTAGACTTGAGTCCCGAATGTGCCTAGGATTCATATGGAAGGGGTGCATTATTTGATAGAGTCGATAAAACTCATATGCCTAAAGCGAGCCGACATGTTAAACTGGAATATATACAACGAAATTTGATTTTAATATATCAAAGTGCCGGTGGAAATAATTGACCAAATTTTAATTGATTTAAAAAAGTCGTCTAAACTTTTAAGAAGAAAAAATATCATATATTTCATCAAATTAAAGATGATGAATGTGCCTTTTTTTTTGGTAAATTTCAGTATGACTCAATGACTCCATAATCCTATCAATTTAAAATGAAACAAAATATCTACAATTTATTTGAAATTTGGAAAACCGTATGAAATAAAGGCTCTATAGTTTTCAATTATGTTATACTTCATATGTAATTGGGAAAATAAGTTGAACTAAAAGTAATTAACATACACACAGAAAATACAAATTCTTATTTCCAACCGTTATAATCAAAGTTGGCAACAAAAAATAAAAAATATGTATTGATAAAATGGGATATAAACAGTAACAGTAGATTGGGGTCGGACATCATTGCATGGGTCTTGGGAGTAACAGAAGACAAAAAAAAGGTAGGCGAAAAAGGGATGCATGGAGTTCGAACCCGCGCCCATCTATTCACATTAAAGAGTTTTATCCATTCTGCCAATCTGACTATAGTAAAATTTAGGCAGCGTAATTGTTACATATACTATGGCTTACGTTATTTTAAAAATAATAATAATAATAAAAATAATAAAAAAACAGAAACTGAGGGTGCGCACGTAGGTCCATCCTTGGATGTGCCCTAGATAGGTTAGATACTAATGTATCGCACATTTATGATTCAGATTCTCAAGGTCGCTTTGATTCCAACTGTAATTGTAATACCCCGTATTTTGGTAGCATTTATAATGACTTTTAACGAATTAATTGTGACTTTGGGCCGTGTAGTAGCCGTGTGTGACCATGTGTTACTCGGTCAATGTTAATAATAATAAGTGATATTTATAATAATAATAATAATAATAATAATAATAATAATAATAATAATAATAATAATAATAATAATATTATTATTATTATTATTATTAGATTGTATCTCGGCTCCCCACCAATTTCATGTAAACTTTTACTTTTATTTTAATGAAAGCTGCGCACATCTTATAATAAAAATAATAATAAAAATAATAATAATAATAATAATAATAATAATAATAATAATAATAATAATAATAATAATAATAATAATAATAATAATAAAATTTCCTAAATTCCTTTCTACCAATTATAAATAGAGAAGAGGGGACCTTACCCTAGCATACACAATCATAAAAACTGAAAGAAATATTTACATAAAGGGAGAATAAAAGATTTAGAGAAAGAGGAAGGGATTTAAAATCGTATAATCGAAAAAAGATAAGACCGTTTAATAATTTAATCTATTAATGTTTATATAGGTTGTACACCGTGTTTTAGGACCACTGTGTGTGGACATGGGCCACCCGCGCCGCGCGCACTCGCCCGTTTGATGAAATGTTTAAGGCGGCGGCACTTCTCTTATGGAACTTTGGATAGCCAAAGCACGTCATGGGCCGCTACCGATTTGTGAGGCATTGAAACCGGTGAAAGGTTGAATAAGCCTGCATTTGTGGAAGTCGCCACCAATTTTTATGGGAAATTGGAACCGTTCGAATACCTCGTGCCATGTCAAGACACAAAGTAGTGACATGAACACTAAGAACTCGTTACCCTTAGCATTCTATGTCTAGAATGACTCTCGTGAATGCCAATGAACACGCATGTTCACAGAGATCGGGAGTAAGGGGTGAGGGTACGTATTAGGAAGTCCTTTTACTGAACACCTAATCCCGCCCACCTCGATAGCGGCCTCTAGTAATGATTAGGGAAATCGTTCATAGTTGATATGTTGTCGATATACGCATGCAATGCAACATCCAATGTTTTAATCCTAGTATGTGAAATTAAACTATGTCGGTGAACACGTGATTAGCATTTATTAATGTCGAACTGGAAGTTAGATTCAATTCCATGTGAAACACAAATAAATAAACCATACATAAATAAATACGATAAATAAACAACGATAATTGAAATTACAATGAATTACAATGAATTACTTGATTTACGTCAAAAATATACTTAAGACGGACAATTTGAAGAAAAGAAAGGAAAATAAAAGATTAGAAATTTAAAGTGACCAAAATAAGACAGATTAAGGGCGATATTACGGTTTAGTCAATTAATTACGTAATTAAAGGCTACGTCAAAGCGAGAACGAAAGTTCAGGGACAGAGCTCATCTCAGAACAGGTGCAACATCTGCTGCGTCTCTTCGAAGAGGCGCAGCAATTGTTGCGTCTGTTCTTGAGTTGAGTTCTGGCTGTGAAGTCAGAACCGCGGATTTGTTAATGTTTGTTGGTATGCTTTACGATTGATTATCGATATTTGACTCAAGTGGAAGTGATTTAACATATTAGTTACATATAAAACCGTCATAAAAGCGATGGAACACGAATTAAAACTAATCAAAACGAGTTAAGAATGAACCATAAACTAATTTGGTTTATTTACGAAGACGGAAGCGAACTTTGAAAGAACTTGATAAACTGAAAATAAACAATGGAAAATATGTACAAAAGACGAATTCAAGAAACTTGATATGAGCAAATCGAGTTTCTAAAATCCGGGTGTGATTTAATGACGAAAACCCGCAAATATATTTATTAGGGATTGAAGTAGAAATAAACGTGATAATTAAAAGGAATATATTAAAATCTATTTTATGTACAAAGAAAAGAAAGAAAATAAGAAGATGAAATAAAAGGAACGAAAACAACAGAAAAACCGAGGAAGAAGAAGAAGAGCAGGAGCAGCGACAGCCTCTGGAAGAGGCGCAGTAGATGCTGCGACCCTTCGAAGAGGTGCAACAGCTCCTGCGTTTCTTCTCGACGTCTAGTTGCTGTTGATTCGTAAAAACAGTTTGATAAAAGGGTTTTAAAAGCCGGTTTTAAACATACTTTTGACGTAAATCTTACAATAATGAGTACAAAAATAAAATACAATAAAAAGATGAGATTTACACCCTCAGACTTACAAGATTGCCGAAACGAGATTGACTAAGTTAACGCTAGTGATTGCTCGACTCGAATGTATGTAGAAAGTGCCCTCGTTAGAGGATTTAGATTAAATTGATTGATGTGTAGTGGTCAAATTGGTCGGTCATGCAACGTGACTGGAACTCAGAATGATCTGAGCTTACGTGGTCGATTGATCAAGCACGTAGGTGTCGAAAGCTTAGAGCATGGTCTTAGAATGCAAAGGGAGAAGAGAAGGGCGGACACTCGTGTGAAAAATATGTGAGGCAAAGGCCTCTATTTATACTAAAAAATGTGAAGAGTTTTGGAATGACCCAAACTTTGGAAAGAAATCACGGAAAAAATCTGAAAACAGCGAAAACAAGCTAGAGAAAGGGCACAACAACTGCTGCGATCCTTCCAATAGGCGCAACATCTGTTGCGTCATTTCCCAGAGGTTTCCTCCTGCGGAAGAAAGATTTCCGCGTTTCTTTTATGGAATTACGGTGGATATCTACTTCCTTATTCCGTAAAATATGATTTATGGGATATATTTTGCCAAAAGATATAAAATTAAATTATGAAATAAATATCTTGAATATTCTAGGACATTTCGACTCGGCATTTTAAACGGTTTCTTAGAAAATGAAGCGGTTTTTGATCCGGACTCAAAATGAACTCTAATTACTGTCAAAACGAACATATCGGCGCGTAGATGACGATCAACGGGTAGACACAAGTGTTTGAGCTATCACTTAACGATAAACTTACGGACTGTCATAAATCGTTCTGCGTACCAAACATGCGGCCAATCATCACTGGGTGGTTGGCGGAAGGTGTATAAATGAGGTATCTATAGAGCCCCCACTTTCACTGCGACTTGGACAAGGCGAAACTCAAAGTATAGCCATCAGGTCAATCGAAGATTACAACCTGACGACTATGGTGACGCGAGGCGGCTCAAGGGGTCCGAGCCAAGGACTTGTCGTCGGGAACATTTTAGAGTCTGTCGACTATCGGGGAGGGTCGTTCAAAGTCCATTAGACTACGTATGGAAGCTCGCTAGCCATAAGAAGAAACCATACTTGTGACTTCTTTCTCGAGATGCTTCCGGAGTTGCGTAGGAGCTAAGGGTATGACCTAAAAACATGTAAGGATTGTGCTAGGGTGTGGGACCCTAAAAGGAAAACATTGATGTGAAGGCGGCCTAAGGGTTGCCATGGTTTGAGTGTATTAACCCTGAAAAAAAGGCGATCCTAAAGGATCATGATCCTATAGGTAGAGGTTAGGTCTATGAACCTGGGGAGTTTGGGAACCTAAGAAACGGTTAGTATGAGAACATCTGGAGAACGACACCTTTGCCGGGGTTGTTTTTGTGATCCACTTGTCTCAATTTATTTTCCTTGATATCCCATTAATGTGTTATTATTCAAAAGATTTATTTGGACCTAAAGTTTCAAAAGATTTATTTTATAATAATGAGCATATATGTCCATACTATAACTTTGGCCCGAAGTTCAAAGTTTTAGGGGAGTGTAATATTTTAACACCGTCTCATCAGTACAATATTTTCATATTGTACAAGTGTAAGTGGTCAGAAGTCCACGTGTAAATGCTAGTGACCAGATGTTCACAACTGTGTTTTTGAACCGCAAATGAGTTTAAAGCGATCTTTTTGAAAGGCAAATTTATTTGCGAATTGATTCTTGTTCACTTGATATTGAATAGTATAATGAGATATGAAATTTGATCCATTCCTGTAAGTGAATGTGACATCTCATAAAGACTCTGGCGGTGACAGAGATCGAGAACATGGCATTATGATAAGCCTAATGTTGTGGCCTAAATTGAACCTAATAATGTGGCATTTGATGAGCCAAGTAAAGAAGCCTTAATTGAGCTTAATGATGTGGCCTTATTGAGTCAAAATTTGTTCATTAAAAGAAATGACAACATCTCATAAAAGTCATGTGAGACTCATATATGCTCAAAGTTTGATATGAGAAAGGAAAAAAATTTTATGGGTTAAAATTTTGACATTTACATTATGACCTGAAGTTCATAGTGTTTGCAAATAATGAAACTATGACCCGAAGTTCATAGTATTTACATATACAGAATTATGACCTGGAGTTCATAATGTTTACAGATATTAAAACCGTGGCCTGAAGTTCTCGATGTTTGCAATTCACATTTTTCATACGATGAATCATTTTGAGTATTAAAATAAGAATAAACTCGGGGTTTATTCATGGATGTCAAAAGCTCATAAACTATGGCATACGAGATTTATTGATTATGCAATATACTTTTAATTTCGCCCACATAATTAATGTAGACTTGAATACACAATATGGTGAAAATATGATTTGAACACTTTATGAGTGATATCTTGTCTCCATGTGAAATTATGATTTTATTGGAGGGAATCATGCCATCGGTATGTAGTGGTCAAATACGAGGACTTGATGTGTTTATTTTAAAACACTAAAATTCAGTATGGAACAGGACATTTACTTTAGTCCTGAAATAAAAGTGATCATGTGACCAATATATGATATATGGAGAATGGTTGAACAATACAACTAATTTGAGAGTTGTTGAATATTTTATCAACCTTGAAGGGAATAATTGATTTGTAAGTTGAATTGTGATCAATTTACATGTATCATCATGCTATACAACACATTAAAAGGATATAATAAGCATGAGTGTGTCATCATTTATTTTATGTTGATGATTATAATTGTTGGTCATATGAAAATACTAAAAGAGGAATATATTCCTTATTGGAATATTGATGAGTCTTGCCTACATATATGGGACACTTATTGTGTCCTATGTCACATCATTTATCCGGTTGGATAAAGTATTGTTAACCGTAAGATTAGTAAGAGAAATATAGTCAACTAATGAAAATGTGGTGTGTGATACATATGAAAGATTGCCATGGATTTTGGGCAAATTAAGAAAGTTGACATGAAATGGTTAAAATGTGACAGTTGAAGCCACCTGAGTTCCTAATATACCTGTTTTGATAAACCTGAAGTTTATCGTAAGGAAAATATAAGTGCTGAAACTTTCTCGTGTAAATTTATTAAAGGCAAGCCATTACACGACGAACGAGTATATTTGATATTGGAGATCTAACAACTACTCGAAGTGTAATAAAGAACTTAAATGTTCATGAACGGATTGACACTACATTAAGAGGCTTATAGCCACATAATAATTTTTCTGAGTTGTTATTGTGTGGAAATCACAGTTTGATTATTATATGAAATCGTTAGTCTCCAAATTGGGCATTATGGTTCAGCACTTGAAAAAACCAACTGCATAAGACAATTAAGGTCGATATAATGATCTATTGCCCATTAAATCTATCTGGTATAAATAGGTTTTACTACCTTAGGGGGAGAATGATAAGAAAAAACCGGTAAAAACAAACAAGTATGTTATCCCCAACTGGACATGAAGTTCAGTGCTTTGTTTCAATATGAAATACATCAAATAGAGGTTCATGGAATTAGAAATGATGGTATTCATTTTGTTATGAAAATGTATTATAAGACCAGTTTGATCACCTTATCAAAAGTGATATGTTCATACATTGAAATCTATGATTTAAAGTATAGACAGATTAGCCCTCTGTGGTATAGCGAGCTATAAATTAGTCATACAAAATATATGTAATGAAATTTAGACTCTTGCCAAATTGAACAATAACCACACATGAAAGGTAGTGTGAAAGTCATATCGGTTCACATATTTCAAATAATAAGAAAATGGCAAAGCATGGGCCGTTGATACTCTTATGGAGTAGAGAAATTTGCATGTCCTGGAAGTGACATAGATATCTGAATAATAATAGATGACCTATATAGGAAATGGAATGGTACCATATACATTCAGATATCACCGATCAGTACTGACAATATCGCAAGATATTAAATTTATATCGATTTGTTTAAGGAACCTATATGCATTTGCGCGCGAAATTTAATGGATTAAATAATGGGGAGCTTATAATTAAGTCCAATTTTATTATCGACACATAATTAATGATTATGAATGAGCTCATGGACCTGAAGTCCATCCATTGACTTGAAGTCAATTGTAATTATGAATATTGGAAAAGAAACTGTACAGTTTGCATTATCGAGTCATCATCATGGGCATTTAGAGATTAAGTTCATTTGCATATTAATTAGTTTTATTTTATATAAATTATTGAATTGTTTTAGAATGTTGTTTAGAATTAGTTACATATCATATGCATGTACACGATTAAATTATATTGTTATATTTTGATAGATGTTTAAAAAGGATAAATGTTATCTTATGAGATACTTCAATGAGGATAACTCCTCATAAGAGCTTTTTATAAATGATTATCAAATGATAATGTTTGATAAATTAAGTTTTGGGAACTCATGATTATATATGAACCTCTATGACACGATTGAAAGGTTCGTTATTATTTCCAAAATGGAATACTTAAACTTCTGTAGAGTTTACTTGATGTCTCAACCCGAAGTGATTATTAGGTCTAAAACACTTTAATATCTCGTCCGGGGAGGCAATAGGCTATTTGTCTGTTGTTGTTTCGTTTATCTCTTTCCGTCTCAGGGAATTTTTATTCCTTGAAATAGTTCTCACTTATTTCCTTCAGTGTTGTATATGCTCAGGTTTAACAGGTCAGAATTAGTTCCTGCTGATCCTGAGCCAGAGAGATCCTTTCGGCATAGACTAAGACTGCAAAGGAAGATTCAAAAGAAAGTCTTGAGTACTTTTGAACCCGAGCTAGATAATTTTCTGTTTGCAGAAGATCCGTCTTGTGAAGAAGACAACTTTATTTCTGCTATAAAGCCGGTGAAAATGCCTAACATTGCGAGTCATTCAGAGCCCACAACTGCCTCAATCCCTAAGGGTTTCAAGCTTTTGACAGAGGATGGAAATACATTCGATATCAGGCCGTCCTACATCAACCTAGTCAAACGAAACCTATACCGAGGTGTGGCAGGTGAAGATCCGCGCAAACACATGGAAGTTTTCACTGACTACTGCTCTACCATTTCCGCTACCAAGGGAGTGACGCAGGATAAGATTAAGGAGGTCTTATTTCCTTTTTCTTTAACCGATGGAGCCCGAGAGTGGCTCACTGATCTTGATAGAGAAGCAGCTAGTATCACCAACTGGGAGACTCTTGCACTTGCCTTTTATAAAAGGTATTTTCCTCCACAACGTACCAATCATCTGAGAGGAAAAATTACAAGTTTCAAGCAGGCACCTGATGAGAATTTTTATGAAGCTTGGTGTTGTTTCAAGAAGTTGGTGCGGTCTCTTCCTCATCATGGTTTTGATCAGTGGTTCTTGTGCAACCAGTTCTACAATGGGTTGTATGACGACCACCGTGCTATATTGGACGCCTCATCTAATGGGCGATTTCAGAAGAACATGATGATGATAAGGGATGGGCCATCATAAGGGAGATGGCTACCCACTGTGCTGAGTATGGGAATCCGAGGGATGGTATTCGAACAGTTAATTTAGTTGATATTGTTGTTGTGGCTCAGTTGGAAGCCATGAATACTCGTTTTGACAAGTTAAAGTTGCAGCATGTTGGTGATCAACAGACGGTTCACTTGCTGACTAGACAAGAAGTCGTTACTTATGAGCGATGTGGGAGTAATGACGGTCACACTGTTGTTGACTGTCTAACAGAGAAGGAACAAGTCTTGACTTTCAGCAATATAGGTAAGGAGGAGGTTCCTACTATAATAATCAAAGTGGAGCCCATCCCAATTTGAGATGGACTAGTCAGAATGTGCTTAATCCTACTCCTCCTCTGTAGCAGCAACAAGCTTATGTTCCTCCTCACAAGGCTCAAAAAGGCTTCCAAAAGCCTTCATCCTTTCCACCACCGCATCAAGGAGCTTCTTCTAGTGGAGTAAGTGAATTAGCTGAGTTGAAGTCGATGCTCCAATCATTGACTAAACAGTTGCAGATGAGTGACCAACAAAAAGAAGCATCAATTAAGTCACTCGAAACCCAAGTTATTCAACTGGACGCTAGCCAATCCACGAGAAAGCCAGTTCACTTACCGTCTCAATCTGAGAATAATCCACACGAGACGATAAACCTGATTAACTTGCGCAGTGGTCTTTCTTATGAAGGACCCAAATTGTCAACTGTTGAGGACATATCAGACCCGGAAAGCGATGTTGCAGGCAGTGAACAGTCGTCCATTGACGAAACTATGCTTAATCCGAAGAAAATACTCGATCGATTGATTTCTGGAGGTCGATCGAGTAGAATTGCTGAAGATAATGCTCGATCGAGTGGAATTATGGATCGATCGAGTACAATGGATAATCAGGGATTCGATCGAAAGGGTGAAATTATTCGATCGAGTGAAAATTCTGGGGAAAAGTGTTCTATCGAGTGAAATCGTGCCTCGATCGAACAATGCTAATAATGAAGGATTCGATCGAGAGGGTGAAAGTGCTCGATCGAGTGAAAAAGTTGCTGAAAGACCTCGATCGAGAGGTAAAAGAGACCGATCGAACAGAAATGAGTTTGAACCTGTCGAGACATTGGAAGAAAGGAATAAGGGCTCGAAATTCCTATCACGGTGCCCTTTCCAAGGCGATTGCAGAACAATAAGGCTAACCAACAGTTCGGGAAATTTGCTGAGATCTTGAAGAGCCTTCACGTCAATGTTCCCTTCGCCGAATTGCTTACCCAGGTACCCTCTTACATGAAATTCATGATAGAAATTTTATCGCGTAAGAGACATATAAATGACCACGAAACGGAGGCTTTGACTGAAGTAGGGACTGCCTTAGTTCAGAATAAGACACCACCCAAACAATCAGACCCGTGCAGCTTTTCAATTTCTTATCATATAGGGACCCACTTGATCGATAACGCGCTATGCGATCTAGGAGCTAGCGTGAGTGTCTTACCTTTGTCTCTCTCTAAGAGACTCGTTTTGACCAAGTTTATCTGTACTAATATGACCGTTCAGATGGTCGACCGTAGTATATCACGGCCACTAGGAGTTATAGAGGATATACCTGTCAAGATTGGGAGATCCTTTATTCCCATAGACTTTGTGGTCTTTGACATCCTCGAGGACACTCACACCCCTATTATTTTAGGGGGACCATTTTGTTTACTGCTCGTGCAGTAATTGACGTCGGGGGAAAGACCCTTACATTTCAGGTAGGAGACGAGGAGCTGAAATTTCATCAGCCTAAATCTCGTAGGGCTGCCATGCAAGTTCAACCTTACAATGCCCTACCCTCTATTGACTCAGATACAGACACTTGTGGACAATGGGCCCCACGGGGGCGCTTGGGAGGAGAACAAGCGTTTGCATTTGTGGAGTCGCCACCAATTTTTATGGGAAATTGGAACCGTTCGAATACCTCGTGCCATGTCAAGACACAAAGTAGTGATATGAACACTAAGCAATCGTTACCCTTAGCATTCTATGTCTAGAATGACTCTCGTGGATGCCAATGAACACGGATGTTCACAGAGATCTGAAGTAAGGGGTGAGGGTACGTATTAGGAAGCTCTTTTGATCGAACACCTAATCCCGCCCGCCTTGATATCGGCCTATACTAATGATTAGGGACATCATCTATACTCGATATATCGTCGATTATATGCATGCAATGCAACATCCAAGTTTTAATCCTAGCATGTGAAGAATTAGACTAAGTCGGTTAACACGTAATTTAACCATACAATTGGGTCAAAGTAGGGATTTAATGCTCAATTACATGTGAAGGCATACAAATGATACAAGAAATATGATAAATACAATAAATAAAATTACAATAATAAAAATTACAATAATTACATCGGGTTTAACGATTTATGTCGAAAATACCTTTAAAACGGATAATTTGAGAAAAAGAATAAAAGAAAGAATCAACAAACAGATCAGTAGATGATAATACGGTTAATAGTTAATTATACGTAAACTAATTAAACTAGGTCAAGCAACAACGGAAGTTCAGACACAGAAATCAACCTGGAACAGGCGCAGCAGGACTGCGCCCTTTGGAAGAGGCGCAGCAGGACTGCGCCCTTTGGAAGAGGCGCAGCAGTTGATGTGTCTGTTCCAAGGGTGAGTTCTGGCTGTGAAGCCGGAACTGCAAATCGTTAATGTTAATTGATGATTTTAAGGATTGATTAATATATTTACTCGGATGAAAGTGATTATCAGGTGATTTACATGTGATTAACGGTCATGAAAGCGATAAACATGGATGAAACGAATTAAAACGAATTATTTACATGAACGAAAGATCGATTAGTGACATAGGTGAACAAATTAGGTTAAACAGGATAAATTAATGACAAACTAATGACGAATATGACGATGGACAGATGGAAAATATATCAATGACGAATTCCAGAAACTCGATATGAACAAACTGAATTTCTACAACCCGGATTGATTTTAATGACGAAAATCCGCAAATATTGGATTATAAGGGATTTAAGTCGGATTTAACGATGAATTAAACGTGTTAATGATGATGATTTATGCACATGTGAAATTATTATGCTATCGTATCAAAGAATTAACAAAAGCAAACGAGAACAAACAAAGAACGATGGATTGACAGAGGACGAAGGAAGAAGAAAGGAAGCAGGAGCTGCGGCAGCCTCACGAAGAGGCGCGGCGAGCATCTGCGCTCCTTTCAAGAGGCGCGCAGATTCTTTGCGTCCTTTCTCGACGGTCATCTTCTGGTAATCCGTAAAAAAGGGTTTTAAAGCACGGTTTTAGAAATCGGTTTTAACAAGTATTTTTGACATAAACCTTACATTAGTGATACAAAAAGTAAAGAACAATAATAAAAGAGAGATTTACACCCTCAGACTTACATGTTTGACGAAACGAGATGAACTAAGTTATCGATTAGCGATGCTCGACTCGAATGTAGACGAAAGTGCCCTCGTAAGAGGAAAACGATTAAGATTAATTAAGTTGATTAGTTGTGGAGTTGGTCAAATTGGTCGGTCATGCAAACGAAGCTGGTACTCAGAAGGATCCGAGCTTACGTGGTCGAAAGTTCAAGCACGTAGAAGCCAAAAGGTAAGAACAAAGGTCTAGAATGCAAAGGGAGAAGAGAAGGGCGGACACTCGCGTGAGAAATATGAGGAGCGAAGGATCCTATTTATACTAATCACGTGAAGGAATAGGGTTTTCGGAGAGACTTTGGAAGTGAATCTCGGAAAGATATGCAAAAGATACGAGAAATACGCAGAAAAGGACTTGGGAAGAGGCGCAGCGATCCACGCGTCTCTTGGAAGAGGCACAGTACCTGCTGCGTCTGTTCCCAAGTGGTTTCCTCCTGCGGAAGAAAGATTTCCGTGTTTAAGTTATGGAATAACGGTATAATTTGGTTTTCCTTAATATCTTGTATGAATATTACGGGAAATTGTTTACCAAAGATTAAAAGATTGTGAAATATTTATAAAATATGGAATAGAAATATTCGGAACATTCCAAAACATTCTGACTCGGGATTTAACGGTTATCAGAAAATGAAGACGGTTTTAGGCCCGGACTCCAAATGTACTCTAATTACTGCCAAAATGACCGTATCGGCACGTAGATGACAACTAAGAGGTAGACATTAGTGTTTGAGCAATCACTTGACGATAAACTTACGAACTGTCACAAATCGTTCCGCATACCAAACATGCGGCCCAATCATCACCGGTGGTTTTGCGAGGGGTGCGAAATGAGGTATCTCTGAGCCCCCACTTTGACTGAGGCTTGGACAAGGCGAAAGTCAAAGTATAGCCACCAGGTCAATCGAAGATTACAACCTGACGACTATGGCGACGCGAGGCGGCTCAAGGGGTCTGAGCCAAGGACCTGTCGTCGGGAACATTTTAAAGTCTGTCGACTATCGGGGAGGGTCGTTTAAAGTCTATTAGACTACGTAATGAGGCTCACCAGCCATATGAAGAGACCATACCTCAGACTTCTGGATGAAACGGGACTGAAGACGCTTCGGCGAAACTCTTTGGTCTGAAGATAACTTGGTGTCTGAAGGTATGAAGGCTTATCTTGAAAAAAGGGTATCTGAAGGACATGAAGGGTTTATCCTGAAAAGGGGTATCTGAATGATTATAAGGAGACGATGATTTTGAGGAAAGACAGCAGGACACAGTCTGGAACTGCTGGGGGAAATCTGTTCGTGTTCAGCTTCAAACAAACTTCGGAAGAATTCGGGGTCGATGTTGATCTCCATGTCTCGAGAGGAAGTGACTGTCGGTCGTGAACTCTCGTTGGGGAACATAATCAGGAACTTATCTCCATGTCTCGAGAGGGATAGTCTATCTGCTTACTCTCGTTGGGAATATAATGAAGGCGTGTCGAAACACCTGTGAAGAAATACCTGCTCGTTGTGACAAGCAAGGTCTTGGAAGCGATAAATAACGTATAATAGTCTGCTGTTGGCTTAGAAATGCGGGTCTGAATGAAAGATAATCGTCAAACGGACCAAAAAGATAAAATGGCATCGAGGAAGAGGCGCACCAAAGATGGGCCCACAAATAACGAACTCATAACGAATTTTTGAAAACTCGTATGGAGGAAACACCAGGAAGAGGCGCAGCAAGAGCTGCGTCTCTTGGAAGAGGCGCAGCGCCTGCTGCGTCTGTTCCTGGAGGTGTCTTTTCTGGGTAAAAACGCGATAAACAGAGGGTTTTAATTCATTTGTTCGAAACACAAATTCCTCATTTTCTCTCTCAAATCTTAACCATTTCCGCCAAAATTTGATTCAAAAGCTTGCATTCATCATGACTAATCGAGGTATGTATATCATTCTTGCATTAATCATCTATATTTTGCTTAATTTGGATCGAAAAAATTAGAGTTTTCAACCCAATTGATTCGAAAATTTGGGGCTTTTCCCCTAAATGGATTTGCCTTGTAAAATTGACACTAGAAACGGATAATTGGTAATATAAGGAACATAAACATGTATTTGTTTCGAATTTTCGTTGAGTTTTGAGCGTTTGAGTAAAATTGAGACGGTTTCACAGCTAAACCGTAAATTGCTTCGAAAAAATAACCTTAGGATTATCCATTTGCGATGAAACTTGATATTTGGGATCCTTGGATGATGGGTACACTTCCTGCCATCTCGAAATTTTGGTTTGTGACGGCTTTTTCAGGACACTTTTTAGGGCATAATTGCCGTTATAACGAAATGCTGCCGAAATTTCGACTCGAACCCATGACTAGGCTTCAACTTAGGCTTGACTTGACCCTAATTACCATATGAGTGATCGGGTTTGTGAGAATATGGCCAAAGATGGCGAGAAAAGAGCGATTTCAGGGCTTCCGAAGGCTCGAAAATCCCTTAACTAAGCCTTGTCGTCACGTGACGCGGCCTAAATTTACTTTAATGTTGCAGGTGATAAGGCTTCTACTTCTGGGAGGGCTCCCATGGAGATAGACGCTGCCGTTGACCCTTCTCGTGCCATCGAGGAGGCTTTCACCGCTGCGGTGATGGCTGCTGGGGACGAGGTCCGCGAGGAGGAGACTGTTGAGGAGGAGGAGGCCCCGAGGAGGGCCAACGTTGGACGAGGAGGTCGTCAGCTGAGGGGAGCACCTGCGTGGGCTGAGACCTGGGACAGCAGGCACTTGCTTTGGGCCGCGGACGGTGAAGAGCTTGGTAATCTTGAATTCATTACTCATCACTCATCTTCTTTCATGTCGATTTGCTCATACCTTTTCCAACTTTCATTCAAAACTAAAGATAGCTTTTTTGTTTCAAATCACAATAAGAGGCCGGGAACATCAGGTCGTTCTTGGGTTATACGACGGCGATGGAGTGCTACGAGCGGCTGTCGACGGAGGAGCGCGCCATGATCGAGCGCGAAGCATTCGGTGCCTTGGTGCAGGCTTGGAGGGATATCGCGAAGAGGAAGCTGCGGGCTAACCTTAGCCTGGTCCGCGCTTTCTTGGACCGATTCTTGGACACGACTTCCACGTTTCAGATGCCTTTTTGTGAGGTGGGAGTCACTCTGGAGGACTACGGCATGATTTCTGGTCTGTCGTGTGGGACTGAGGCGGTGGAGTGGCCGGAGACTACCATGAGGGTGGACTCGGCCGAGGCTAGGAGGTTGATCGGCTGGAACTTGTCGCCGAAGACTGTTACAATGCCTGGCTTGGTGCCCAGTTCCTACGTCCGAGACTACTTTGCGAGGAAGACCCCGGCGCTGGTGACGATTGACGGGAGAGAGACGGCTCCTCCTGCCTCTACAGCTGAGCAGAGGGCTCGTTTGTGGCTTTGGTGGTTTCTGTCTTCGATGTACCTCAGAGACAAGGGAGAGAGGTTGTCGATGAAGCTTCTTCCCTTCCTTTCTGACCTGAGCTCCCTAGGACGTTGGGACTGGGTCACTGCTAGTTTTGCGGTCCTCATCCGCTTCATGAGGGCCATGGTTCGTCCAGAGTTGATGGAGAAGGGGACTTCTCCCGGTCTTTATCGACCCTGGATCTGCTGGAGGAGGTATGAACCTTCATTTAGATTAAAATCAATTATTTTCCTTATCAAATTACGAAAGATCGTCATTGACTACCTTGCTTCACAGGCGTGGGTGTACTCCTACTTTCCGAGCCTCTCGCCCAAGAGGATGGAGCCGCTGGAGAAGGCATATCCCGTCGTGAGGGATTGGGTGATGTGTAGGGAGGAGAAAGCGTTCCTCTCACGGTGTCTACCGGCAGGACGTGAATGCTCTTCAGCTGGACAGCGTGAGCATCTCACTTATATTCATTTTGCTTCTATATTGCCTTTAATCGATCATAAGAATGATTCCTTGTTTGTCTTATCCCAGTGGGTGCCCAGGCCTTGGGCAGAGTACGCGTGAGCGCCTCCTTTTGTGGCTGAGGTCCTTCGACCTAGGAGCTCGAGCCGGCTGCTGTTGAGGACGTCGATGGGTCCTGTGTGGTACTTGTGTGAGCGCTTGGCTCGTCAGTGCTCCCAGGATGTGTTGACGGTTCCCATTGATCCTTCTTCCTGGCGAGGACTACTCGGCGTTCCTCTACGGGAGGTTGGCGTACTGGCCGGTTGTGGTAAGTGCTTTTATCCTTCTTTATTTTGATTTTGAGATACGATAAAAGGTCATCAAATAACGAGAAACATCTGACTTTGCAGGAGGTGGAGGCAGCGGGCATCGAGCCCCCAGAGTACCCCGAGACCCTTGAGTACACTGACACGATCGGGAGGACGACGATCTCCGAGCTGCGTGACTTTGACGTGGCTGTGACGGATGCTGGTCTGGACAATTGGCAGCATCTGATTCGGAGGGTGAGCCTCTAATTTGCATAATTTTTGTGTAAGAACATATTTGATTGAACTTATTCAATTATTGAGAACTTCTTTTTGAAAATGCAGGTTGCACCGTCTCGGTTCGTGGCGTTATGGAGGGTGGCCAACCGGCTGCGAGCTACTGCCGTCGAGGCACTTGTCGGCGGTCGAGGTCGTCAGATATGAACCTTATGTCTATTTCATTTTTGAACTTTGATTTTCCAACTTCTCTTGTAATTGTTTGAAATGATTGACATGAGCCAATTTTGCTGTTTTACAGGGGGACCGTGAGCTGGAGCGAGAGTTGGCCCAGTCTCGGGAGGAGACAGCTCGCTTGTTGAGGGAGCTTGAGGTTCGCGATGCTGAGGTTGTTGCTCTCGCGGCAAAAGTTGCGGAGCTAGAGGGCGACCGACAGTAGTTTTGCTTTGTTGTTGTTTGTATCTTGCACATTTGTACATTTTGGACCTTCATTTTGGACATTTTGGACTTTGCTTGGGGCTCGAGCCCCCAGTTTGTTGTACATTTCCCTTTTTGTTGTATATATGATGGCCTGAGTGCCTTTGCTGCTGGGTTGCATTGCTTGTACCTGCAGGTTAGCTTTGAACGGGTTTCGTAGATGACGGTTTATGCCGTCATGCTGCCGAAATTTACATAGAAATCACGTAGAACATACATTTGTATATACACACGGCCTGAATTAGCGCAAAACGAATGACTCAAAAGAATGCAAAAATGCAAGAGAAAACGCAAAAATGCAAAAAATTTGCCGGAAATGACCAGACGGTAGGGAGGGTTACCCCTAAAAAAGAAAAAAAATAGAAACCTATAAGTTAGAAATGAAATGATTAAAAAAGAAATATATAAGTGAAATAAATATATGAATTACAAATGAAAATTATTTCCTAAAACGAAAATATACAAGTGTGTTAGAATGACGGGAATGCTGATATTGCCTCGAAATGCGTGCCCGCGGAATTAGGAAACATGGAATATGGCAATTTCCACGTATTTACCAAAATAATAACCCGTAGGAGTAGGAAATTATTCGTCACGGAATTTAGGAAAGATCCAACGCGGAAAATCACAGAAACTTAGCTGAGGAAGAGGCGCAGCATGAGCTGCGTCCCTTTGAAGAGGCGCAGCAGGTGCTACGCCTGTTCCCGGGTGTGTCTGCTCTGGCAGATTTTAGGAAACAGAGTTTTAGTATAAATAGAGACTCGATAGAGCTTTTATTCACACAACTCTTCCGTCTCTTCTTCGTCTTATTACATAAAAATTCTTAATATAAGCACTCATCATGAATACTTTGGAGATTCGCCTAAAAGAGTGGACCAACGAGTTTTCCAACGTGGAGAAACACGACATGGGTGCCTATAATCTTGGATCGTTGTTGACTTTGAAGCTTATCAAGGTTGTCAAACCATTCTTGGATGCTTGTCTTGATTACTGGGACCCGAATTATCATGTTTTTGCTTTCCCTGGAGGCGACATTTGCCCATTTCCTGAAGAAATTGCTGCGATCGGTGGGTGGGACCCAGAACACTTGCCTGCCATTCCTTCTACTTCGCAAGGGTATAAGAGCAAATTTAGAGACTTGCTTGGATTGACTAGAATTGAGGTGGACCATCTAGTGACCTCGAAGGGAGTGCGAATGTTGGACTTCATTGACCGATTCATTAACAGGGCCGACCCCACTGTTTCTTATGTTGCTAGGCGAAGGGCATTTGGATTTTGTTTGTTGCATGTATATGTCCTTCAAGGGCATGTTGATGAAGACTTGAGAGGTGATCCTCGTCTCCTGGGCCTAGTTGAGCAAATGGAGCTGCGCAGGAGCCCAGCTTGTTTATGCCTAGGAGAGATCCTGTTGGGCTTGGATAATAGGAAAGCCAATCTTGACCTACCGTACTTGGGAAGTCCCGTTATTCTGCAGGTAAAAGAACTTTTTCTCTTTTCTTCTTTTTTTTTCGTTTTTCTTTTCTTCTTTTTTTTCGTCGTTTTTTTTTTGTTTTTTTTTGTTCTAATACCCGCTTTTGGTAGGTTTGGCTTATCGAGTGTCTTCGATTGATCGAGCCCCCAGTTCATGTTCGTTCTTATCATGCTCGTTCGATTGCAATGAGGATTAGGCTGTACATGGTGGACTTCACTCGAGTCTGCAATTATTGGGAGAATAAATTGAAGAGTGATGATGGCCCCTTGATTAGGTGGATTGTACCATGGTGTCACCTCAAATCTTTCACTGGAGTGTCTTCCTTGGATCCTACTCGATCCGTGCGCATTTCTGGCTTGGAATTTATGGTGTGCATCTTCCCGGAAAGGCTTATGAGACATATTGGACTAAAGCAGATGATCCCGAAGCTTGATACCGTCCTGCAGACTGCCGTGGCGCTTACTAATGAGAGTCGAAGGGAGTGGGCCATTAAATGGGCCCAAAAAAACGTATGGTTCTTGAACTCTTCTGCTAATGCCTTATGGGTGTCGGATTCTTATCTGCGATGGAGGAAAGATACTACTCCGGAAGAGCGCGAGAGATTGAGGAAGCGCGAGCCTGTTGACTACAAGGTGCGCGAGGTGGAAAAGGAGAAAGAGAAACATTTGACTGAGGGAGAGGAAGAAGCCGGGTTTCGAGTTGTTCATCCTTCGAAGAAACCGAAGACTTCTCCTGCCGTGGATAAAGTGATTGACAAGAATGGGAAGTCTAGGCCTCGAGAAAGACCGTTGGTTATTAGGTCCGAAGTGGCGCAAGAGCGTCCGACTCGAGGTCGTGACAAGAAATATGACAAGAATGACAAGGGCAAAGGGAAGATGGAGGGGTAGCCCAAGTCTTTATTATTATTATTATTATTGTAATAAAAAGGTGGGGTTTTTAGAATCCTAGCCTATTTTTATTTTTATTATGTAACGTATTATTATTAGAAAATGAATGAAATAAAAAAGGTTAATTGGTTATGAAACCGTTGTGATTTTCTATTTATTATTCTTGTCGAATTCGAAATTCAATGCAAATGTCCTTCTATTTACATTTTAAAATAATGGGTTGTATCCTGTGAAGGATTGCCTACGTATTCATTAAGAAAATGAAATCAAGCCCTTGCGCGTAGTTCAAGTAAATGTAAAAGAATAATTGTTCTAAGCAAGAGCTTGTAATGAATTTTAGAAAATAAGCATGAGCTTTTTACTTACTCTGAAGGCGCAGTTTACTTTATTCGATGATATGAGGATGATAGATTTGTCAAAATGCAAGAGCAGAGTGACATTAGCTTATTTTAGCTTGGTCAGGGGCCGTTTATTTAGTGCCACAAGAGCGACACGTGAGGTTTCGTGAGGCGCGTTTTTGTTCCTATTCTAGGCATAATACCGTTTTAGTTGGTCGAGGTTTGTCGGGTTGAAAAACTCATTCCCATCTAGGTCTGTGATTCTAACCGCACCCCCTGGAAATATGGACTTGACTAAAAATGGTCCGGCCCAATTGGGTTTGAATTTTCCCCGTGGATCAACAGGTAAAAGAGCTCTAACCGATTTGAGTACTAAGTCTCCTTCTTTGATGTTCCTTGGCTTAACCCTTTTGTTGAAAGTTTATTTGATACGTGCTTGATATGTTTGGACATTATGCAAGGCGCGTAGCCTACGTTCATCCAAGAGGATGAGTTCTTCATATCTATCCCTCTTCCAACCGGCTTCCGGGATTTGACTTTCGAGTAAGATACGTAAGGATGGTATTTCTAACTCGACTAGTTGTACAGCTTCCATGTCTTAGGTCAGGTAGAAATGAGTGGCCCCAGTGGGCGTCCTAACAGATGTGTGATATCCCCACAAAGCAAAGGGTATCTTGCTTGGCCAATCTCGATAATTGTCAATCATTTTCTTGAGAATTGTGACAACGTTTTTGTTTGCTGCCTCTACCGCGCCATTAGTCTGTGGTCTATAGGGCGAAGAGTGGTGATGCCTAATTTTGTACTTGGCTAGCAATTCCTCAGTCTCAGCTTGGAAATGTGATCCATTATCACTAATGATCTCGTGTGGGCAACCGTATCGACAGATGATGTTGTTTTGTATAAACTTTGCCACGTTTTTAGCCGTAAGACTAGTGTAGGAAGCCGCTTCTACCCATTTGGTGAAATAGTCAATTTCCACTAGGATGAAACAATGACCTCCTGTTCCGGCCGGGGTTATGTTCCCGATTATATCAATTCCCCAGGCAGAAAATGGCCAAGGAGATGTCATCGTGTAGAGCAATGAAGGAGGGACATGTTGTATATTCTCGAAGATTTGGCAATTGTGGCAATGTCTTACATATTTGATGCAATCGGATTCCATTGTGGTCCAATAATACCCCAAACGTGTGATCTTCTTTGCCATCATGGGCCCACTCATGTGAAGACCGCATTCTCCATCGTGGACTTCTTCCATTACTTTCCGTGCCTGTGAATGATCAAGGCAACGTAGGATTACACCAAGAGGTGTTCTTTGGTCCAACTCTCCTTGCATGAGAACGTATTGGGAAGCTAGCAAGCGTATAGCACATTGTCCCCTTTTGTCCATATCCGGTGGATAGGTGCCGTTGACCTTGAAATTTAGGATTGCTTGGAACCAGGGTTCCTGTGCGATTTCCTCTTTGTCGGTGATTTGATGGACATAACCCGGTTCTGACCGTCGTTCGATGCATAAAGGCATTTCCACCATGTTATCTGGCATATTAATCAAAGATGCAAGTTTTGCAAGAGCGTCTGCAAATTGATTTTCTTCCCGAGGTAGGTGTAGATATGTAACGTGATCAAAGAATTGGGCAACTTGGTCTATTCTGGCTTGATAAGGTGCTAGGCTTTCGCTTCAGATTTTCCAAGATCCCGTAACTTAATTGATGATCAGGGATGAATCCCCATGTACTCGGAGGTTTCTAATGCCTAAGCTCACTGCCGCTTGTAGTCCAATGAGACAAGCTTTGTATTCTGCAGCGTTATTTGTCACCTCGAAGTCGAGTTTGACAGAGATTGGTGTATGTTCGCCTTCAGGAGAAATGAGCAACACTCCTATTCCAATTCCTCTTAAGTTTGATGCTCCATCAAAGTAAAGGTCCCATGAGTCTACATCAGTTTGGAGTATATCCTCGTCTGGAAATGACCAAGTGTCTATTGTTTGTGCATCATTGATGGGATTTTCTGCAAAGAATTCGGCAACGGCGCACCCTTTTATAACTTTTAGGGGCACGTATTTGAGATCGAACTCTGAGAGCATCAAAGTCCATCTTGCTAGACGTCCGTTGACGACGGGTTTTTCGAAGAGGTATTTGACTGGATCCATTTTGGAGTATATTTTGACGGAGCAGCTAAGCATGTAATGGCGTAGCTTCTTCATTGCCCACACAAGAGCGAGGCATGTCTTTTCGAGTTGTGAGTATTTGCACTCGTACTCCAAGAACTTCTTACTAAGGTAGTATATAGCCCTTTATTCTTTCCCTACGGTTTGAGCTAGCATGGCACCCATGGCTGTTTCGGTTACTGTGAGATACAAACCAAGAGGTTGATCTCGTTGAGGTGGCATGAGCACTGGTGGTTTAGCCAATATCTCCTTGATTCGGTCAAATGCCTTTTGACAATCATCATCCCACATGGTGTGATCCGTTTTCTTGAGCTTCTTGAAGATAGGCTCACAAATCATGGTGAGTTTCGATTTGAATCAACTTATGTATTGCACTTTTCCCAGGAATCCTCTGACTTCTTTTTCTGTTTGAGGTTGTGGCATTTCGATCAGAGCCTTGATCTTGGAAGGGTCTATTTCTATACCTCGTTGGCTAACGACGTATCCCAGGAGTTTACCCAATGTTACTCCGAATGCACACTTTTGAGGATTGAGCCTCATGTTGTACTTTCGTAGCCTTGCGAAAAATTTGCGAAGGTTCGCAATATGCCCCTCTCTATCCTTGGACTTGACAATCATGTCGTCTATGTATACCTCAACTTCTTTGTGCATCATGTCATGTAAGAGTGTAGTTGCGGTGCGTTGATATGTAGCTCCGGCGTTGATTAACCCAAACGGCATTACCGTATAGCAATAGGTTCCCCATTGAGTGACAAAGGCGGTCTTATGCATGTCTTCTATGGCCATCTTGATTTGGTTATAACCCGCATACCCATCCATGAAGGATAGTAATGCGTGGTCTGCGGTATTGTCCACCAATATGTCGATATGTGGTAGAGGGAAGTCGTCTTTAGGACTTGCTTTGTTTAAGTCTCTAAAATCAACACAAACACGGATTCTCCCATCCTTTTTGGGTACAGGTACTATGTTGGCTACCCAGTCAGAATACTCGGAAACTTTGATGAACCCTGCTTTAAATTGCTTATCGACTTCTTCCTTAATCTTGAGAGCCCATTCCGTTCTCATTCGACGAAGCTTCTGTTTTACAGGCTTGAAACCTGGCTTAATTGGGATTCTATGTTCGGCGATATCCCTGTCGATCCCTGGCATGCCTTTGTAGGACCAAGCGAAGACGTCTTTGAACTCGTTTAGGAGGTCTATGAAATCGGCCCTTTCGGTAGAGCTCAAGGTAGTCCCTATCCTAAGTTCTTGGAGTTCTAGTTCGGTTCCTACATTGATGGGTTCGGTGTTCTCTATTACTGGTCCCCCTTCCCCTTCCTGTAGTATTTCTTTTGCTACGTAGGGAGGTATCTTAATTGAGTCTGGGTCTTGGTCATCCTCAGTATCATCGTAAACAGAATTGCACTCAAGATAACAAAAAGAGTAAGCAGAACCTGATTTATTCATATTGAAGTTTGAGAAAAAGTTGAAACAAAGAAGCCATCTTATCTGTGGTCAGTGGCGGTAAAGGGACAGTGGTTGGGACATTTCCCGAATTACTGTTACTATTCGAGGCTAAGCTAGGAGAAACAAAGGGAATGGGGATGACGACAGGAGGAGACTCCTTCGTGACTTCTCTAGACTCCGACTCTGACTCCGACTCCGACTCTGACTCGAATTCATCGTCTGCTGGTTCTCCTTTGAACATCTCTCCTTCTCCAGTGGTGAGCTTGAAGAGTCTTCCTTGATTGTTGGTCCACTTGATTGATTTTCTCCATCCTTTCTGCTGATTCGCGTTTGTTTCTGTGATTAACGCGGTAGGGTTGAAGTGATCGTCTTGAAGTATCATGGTAATGATCTCATCCTGCGCGGCTCTAACAAATCGATCCTCTCCAAATAATAGACTAACAGCTTGTTCGTCTAAGCAAGGTGCTTGACGGGTTTTGACGGTAGGAACCGTTTCTGGAGGGATGAAGTAGCAATCCGTGAAAGAGTTCTAGACTTCCTTCCTTAACAAAGTATCCATTTAGGGTAGGGATATAGGGTCGCATTTGAACTCCCACGTACTTACGGTTTTGAACTTGAGCGAGCATTTCGAGAACTTCCTCTTTGGTGGGTTTGTACCCTAGTCCAAGTGGTATCCTTTTTGAGTTGCCTTCCTTGTATGGTGCGAAGGTGTTTCTTCGGATGGGGTTTAAAGGCATTCCAGGGAAGTATCCCTGGGATTTGAGTATGTGGTTGACCACCAAGTTGGAGTAGGGATCGTAGTATAAGGGTGCCAATTCACTTTCTATGACGCTTATGCTTTGGAAGCCCCCCAAGCTCATATACTGGATCCGCAAGGACTTGATTGTTTGACTTCTTTTCGATTATTGCCTTGATGGGTGATGAAGTGATCGTCACCACTTTGCCATTTAGTGGGATCTTGATCTTTTGATGAAGGGTGGAGGTCACCGCTTTGGAAGCGTGAATCCAAGGCCTTCCTAGAAGTATGTTGAAGAAAGCTTCAATGTCCACTATTTGGAAGTTAACCTTTCGTTCAATTGGCCCTGTGGCTATGGTTAGGTTAACGAGTCCTACTACCTTTCGTCGTGTACCATCATATGTGCGAACACCTTAATTGGTAGGAGTCCAATCCGACTCTTTCATGCCTAATTTGTATGCCGTTTTGAGGGGTATGACGTTGACCGCGGAGCCATCATCAACCAAGGTCATTGGCACGTTCTTCTTTAGACAAATGACAGTGATGTAAAGAGCCAAGTTGTGACTACCGACAAAAGGTGGCAAATCTTCATCTGAGAAAGTAATAGGATTACTTAGCTTTGGTGATTCTTGGAAGACCAAGTTGACTACATCTTCGGGTGTGGAGTTATGTGTTACATTTAGTTTGGCCAAAGCTTGCAGTAAAGCTTGGCGATGTGGGAATGAGCTTGCTACTAATTGCCAGACTGAAAGATCAGCCTTTGTCTTCTGTAATTGCTTGAGCAAATGATCAGTGGAGTCATCTTCGTTATCATTTGCTGTGACAACGTTGGTTGGACCATTTTGAGTAGTGTTTTGATATGGACGTCCCGAACGAGTTAGGTGGTCCACATCTTGGTCTTCAGCATTTTGGACTATTTCTTTGACTAGGGAGTTTTCAATGAGATACTCGTCTTCATCATCATCGGCCCATACTCCATTGATTGTAGCTAGTTCCCTCATTCTCATGATCTCGTCTTCTAGTCGTGTGATTTGGTCGACTAGTTTATCAACCACGGCGACTATTTTTTGCATAGTGGCATTTTGAGAAAAGACTAGTGGGGCATGTTCTTTGGGTGCCGCATTGGGGTCGTGTAAAGTTGTCACCCCATTTTCTAATTCCCAGACTTGCCTATCCACACTCCTTGCCCATATGATGAAGTCGGAAATGGTAGGAGAGATGGTGGAGTAGAACCCTTCATTCTCGCTCGCGTAGATCTCATCTTCAATTGGAGAAATGAGGTGTGAACAATCTAAGGTAGATTCTTAACTTGTGATCACTAGAATCCCAAGAGGGTTCTGAGTGTTGTTGGGTTTACCTCCCGGCGGTATTGGTAGTCGACCGTCCTCGATCATGTCTTGAAGCACATTTTTCAATTTGTAGCATTTTTCTGTGTCATGCCCCTTGCCCCTATGGTATTCACAATACGAGTTCGCGTCCCAGAATTTGGATTTCTTTTCGCGTTCGGGAGTAGGTCCTATGGGTTGGAGTTTGCCTTGCTTCATTAACCTCTTTAGAGCATTGGAGTAAGTGTCCCCAAGATTTGTGAATTTCCTTGGTGGGGTACTTTTCTTGGATGGCTCGAGAAGGTTAACCTCATCGGTCTTGCTAGTGGAACCGTATGAACGACTCATTGAGCCTTGATATCCTCGACCTACTGTTTTGGACAAGAGCCCTTTACGGATGTCATCTTCAATCCTTGTTCCCAGTACGGTTAAGTCCTTGAAAGTTTTGATGTTTTGGTATCTCAAATGATTGGCATAGATGGGTTTGAGATTGTCCACGAACTTCTCCACAAGGGTAGCCTCATCCGGGCGTTCAACTAGTTGGGTACTAGTCTTCCTCCACCTACTTAGGAAGTCGGTGAATCCTTCTTTGTCATTTTGGGTAAGAACCTTTAAGATGCGCATGTTAACTTGGATCTCGGCATTATCCGCATATTGCTTAGAAAACTCGATTGCGGCATCTTCCCAAGTGGTGATCTTCTTGTGTTCTAAAGAGTAGAACCATTGCTTTGGGATGGTGTCAAGAGATGAAGGAAAGATCCTTAAGAACATCTCGGGTTTGATGCCTTTGATAGACATGTAATCCTTGAAGGCACGGATGTGGTTCAAAAGGTTTTCGTGCCCCTTGAATTTAGGGATATCCGTCATATTGAAGTTGGTTGGCAATTTGGAATTGACGGCCTCATACTTGCGATTATTCTCCCTATAAATGTCATCCCCTTTAAGATACATCAATTGCTCCTCTAAGTATTGGAGTCTTTTCTCAGCTGCAGTCACACCCATGGGAGGGCTGTCATCCCTAAAGTCATTCACGAAGCCGTCAACGACTTCATTTTCTCGAGGAGGAATCCTCGTCTCCACGGCGTAGATCCGACCTTTGATGGTGTCAAGGCGATCATACACTTGGTCTTGGGTAACTTGGATTTGAGCTAGTGCGGCTAGGATTCGATCATTACCATCTTGAAGTTGATTGAAGTTAGCGTCACTTATTTCAGACATCTTGAAAACTGGATAAGAGATCGACGACGAATCAAAACACGATCGACCATCCTAACACAATTACTAAAAGAAGAAATGTTTTGACTTGTGAAGTGGGTGTGTGCCACTTGTGTCGAGTGAGCTTTGAAGAAAAGACAAAGTTTTGAAAATGTGTATCCTAGTCAACTATAGTGTAGTTGTAGAAGTGGACTCGAAGTGAGGTTTTGAAATGGGCTTAGGCCCGAATTTTGACTCGACAAACGGACAGAGTTTTGACTGGGTTTTGCGCTAACCAACGGCCTCTTTTTCGAAATTTTCATTTAAAAAAAAGGATTTTGATTTTTTTATAAAAAAACGTCATGTTTTTGTTCAGAAATGGTGATCATGTAAGGTAAAAACATTTATACAAGCATTATAACGGGATGCTGAGTGCATTTAAAAGGGTTTTGGTTTAAAGGGTGGGTTGCCATACCGAACGATCAAACCCGAAGTCTGTGGAGAGGCTCGTACCGAACAAGAGTAAGGCCGATTCCTAGTCCATTTCCTCAAGTAGTGAAGGTCCTTGATACAAACAGGAGTAAGCATCATGGTATGGATGACGTCAATTGCTATCCATCCTTAGGCCCAAATAAGAATTAGGACCGTTTAGACGGGACGATTGGTCGAATGGGTTGGGTTGGGCCTAGGAAGGCCGAATAAACGGTCTAGGAAGACCGAGTTATGAAAACCGACAATTGTCTTGTACAAACTATTCCCTAACCTTGTTCAAGTTTCACCCTTTTGGCTACACATAAGTGTATTTTCCCCAGCGGAGTCGCCAAACTGTGGACAATGGGGCCCACGGGAGCGCTTGGGAGGAGAACAAGCGTTTGCATTTGTGGAGTCGCCACCAATTTTTATGGGAAATTGGAACCGTTCGAATACCCCGTGCCATGTCAAGACACAAAGTAGTGACATGAACACTAAGCAATCGTTACCCTTAGCATTCTATGTCTAGAATGACTCTCGTGGATGCCAATGAACACGGATGTTCACAGAGATCTGGAGTAAGGGGTGAGGGTACGTATTAGGAAGCTCTTTTGATCGAACACCTAATCCCGCCCGCCTCGATAGCGGCCTCTACTAATGATTAGGGACATCATCTATACTCGATATATCGTCGATTATATGCATGCAATGCAACATCCAAGTTTTAATCCTAGCATGTGAAGAATTAGACTAAGTCGGTTAACACGTAATTTAACCATACAATTGGGTCAAAGTAGGGATTTAATGCTCAATTACATGTGAAGGCACACAAATGATACAAGAAATATGATAAATACAATAAATAAAATTACAATAATGAAAATTACAATAATTACATCGGGTTTAACGATTTATGTCGAAAATACCTTTAAAACAGATAATTTGAGAAAAAGAATAAAAGAAAGAATCAACGAACAGATCAGTATATGATAATACGGTTAATATTTAATTATACGTAAACTAATTAAACTAGGTCAAGCAACAACGGAAGTTCAGAGACAGAAATCAACCTGGAACAGGCGCAGCAGGACTGCGCCCTTCGGAAGAGGCTCAACAGTTGCTGCGTCTGTTCCAAGGGTGAGTTCTGGCTGTGAAGCCAGAACTGCAAATCGTTAATGTTAATTGATGATTTTAAGGATTGATTAATATATTTACTCGAATGAAAGTGATTATCAGGTTATTTACATGTGATTAACGGTCATGAAAGCGATAAACATGGATGAAACAAATTAAAACGAATTATTTACATGAACGAAAGATCGATTAGTGACATAGGTGAACAAATTAGGTTAAACATGATAAATTAATGACGAACTAATGACGAATATGACGATGGACAGATGGAAAATATATCAATGACGAATTCCAGAAACTCAATATGAACAAACTGAATTTCTACAACCCGGATTGATTTTAATGACGAAAACCCGCAAATATTGCATTATAAGGGATTTAAGTCGGATTTAACGATGAATTAAACGTGTTAATGATGATGATTTATGCACATGTGAAATTATTATGCTATCGTATCAAAGAATTAACAAAAGCAAACGAGAACAAACAAAGAACGATGGATTGACAGAGGACGAAGGAAAAAGAAAGGAAGCAGGAACTGCGGCAGCCTTACGAAGAGGCGCAGCAGGCACTGCGCTCCTTCGAAGAGGCACAGCAGTTGCTGCGTCCTTTCTCGACGGTCATCTTCTGGTAATCCGTAAAAAAGGGTTTTAAAGCACGGTTTTAGAAATCGGTTTTAACAAGTATTTTCGACATAAACCTTACATTAGTGATACAAAAAGTAAAGAACAATAATAAAAGAGATATTGACACCCTCAGACTTACATGTTTGACGAAACGAGATGAACTAAGTTATTGATTAGCGATGCTCGACTCGAATGTAGACGAAAGTGCCCTCGTAAGAGGAAAACGATTAAGATTAATTAAGTTGATTAGTTGTGGAGTTGGTCAAATTGGTCGGTCATGCAAACGAGGCTGGTACTCAGAAGGATCCGAGCTTACGTGGTCGAAAGTTCACGCACGTAGACGCCAAAAAATAAGAACAAAGGTCTAGAATGCAAAGGGAGAAGAGAAGGGCGGACACTCGCGTGAGAAATATGATGAGCGAAGGCTCCTATTTATACTAATCACGTGAAGGAATAGGGTTTTCGGAGAGACTTTGGAAGTGAATCTCGGAAAGATAAGAAAAAGATACGAGAAATACGTAGAAAAGGACCTGGGAAGAGGCGCAGCAGTCACTGCGTCTCTTGGAAGAGGCGCAGCACCTGCTGCGTCTGTTCCCAAGTGGTTTCCTCCTGCGGAAAAAAGATTTCCGTGTTTAAGTTATGGAATAACGGGATAATTTGGTTTTCCTTAATATCTTGTATGAATATTACGGGAAATTGTTTACCAAAGATTAAAAGATTGTGAAATATTTATAAAATATGGAATAGAAATATCCGGAACATTACAGAACATTCTGACTCGGGATTTAACGGTTATCAGAAAATGAAGACGGTTTTAGGCCCGGACTCCAAATGTACTCTAATTACTGCCAAAACGACCGTATCGGCACGTAGATGACAACTAAGAGATAGACATTAGTGTTTGAGCAATCACTTGACGATAAACTTACGAACTGTCACAAATCATTCCGCGTACCAAACATGCGGCTCAATCATCACCGGGTGGTTTGCGAGGGGTGCAGAAATGAGGTATCTACAACACTCCAGCTGAGAAAATTGAATATTGTGCTGCGATTGTAACCCCTCCGCCTCGAACAGAGAGCGAAAAGGAGGACCATTCTACTGTTTTCCTTACTGCAGGTACAGAAAGAGTGGATGCTGGAGATGCTGACGGTTAAAGTACAGTTAAATTCAATCAAAGTAATGGAGATGCCAATGTCGATGGGAATGTCAAGAGGAAGAACAAGATTAGGGCATATGTGGATGCCAACTATTCTCCTTCCATCAGTACGAATCCAACCTCGTGGCGATCAACGAGGACGGCCCGAGATGCTGAAGGGACCTCCTCCAGTCAGAAGCCCTCTTGTGGGCTATTACAGTGTTTTGGTCGATAAGCGGGGAATGCCCCGTTGTATTAATTTGTAATTTGAATTTCCGTTAGACATTTCAATTGCGTTTTTAGACTTTTAGACAATAGCTTAGTTAGGTTTTAGCAAAAACCAAATATAGACTGCATGTTTTTGTGATTTGGTATTTGTGGGATGTATTTTTGCGTGTTTCTATGCAGGTTTGGGGAAGATATGTCATATTGGGATGTGTTCCATAGGAAAACAACTCAATCGAGTACTTTTTGTACTCAATCGAGAGGATTGCCCAGCAAAAGAACTCGATCGAGTGGTTTCAGTCACTCGATCGAAATGCCCAAACAGAGGAGTTCTCGATCGAGAAGAATTGTGTTCGATCAAGTAGAATGGATCCTAGAGTCCTCGATCGAGTGGTTTTAAATCACTCGATTGAGTAACTTTGCCTATTATACGCAGAGAGTTATTCTTTTAACTTCTATTTTCGTTCTAGTTTCATTCTTATTACTGCCTTCCTCATTATTGCGATAAACCCACTCGAAAATCCCCAATTCCACATTTAATCTTCCCTTTTTACCAAAAAAATCATCACCCACTTTGTTTTTATTGCTAGATTGTCGACCATTGCCCCATATTTCCCCCCTCTATATCATCTTTGTTGCTTCCAATTTGGGAAATTAGGGTTTGTTCGGGTTTTGTTTGAAATCCGTCTGTTTGCTTGGATTTTTGTCGATTAATCTGCGTTTTCTTGTGGGTCTTCAATCAAGTAAGATTTCTCCTTTAATTATTGTTGATTTAATGCTTATTTCGACATAATTTGAAGGATTAGGGTTTAGGGTTTTTTCGAAAATCCGTCTTCAATTAGGGGAATTCGTGTTTCAATCGTTTGTTTGATTAATTTACCCTTATTTGATTGATTAGGATGGATAGTAGCACTTTGCCTTCGACTAGTTCGACTGTTGCCCCATCCTTAACTGAGACGGTGGTCCCCGATGTTACCACCGTCGCCTCTACGGCTAGTACTGTTATTTCTACTGCTGCCTCTACTAGTACAGCTGCTGCCACTTCTGTTACTGCTGGTACCATCTCTTCTACGGTGACGACCCCTGCTGCGTCGTCACCAGCTGTCAGAGCTGCTTTCCGGGCTGCCCTAGTACCCTGCCCCGCTACTGGACGGGCTTCTTCTTCAGGTACTGGAGGGCGTGGACGGGGTCAAGGACGAGGCACACCTGCTGCCGGACGTGTCATGTTCCGTGCCGATGAGTCTCTTGACCCGCATCCTGACTATCCAGAGGTACGTTTTGTTAATGCATTTCATCGTACCTGTTTCTTTGACTTAGAGAGCTGTGACTTTGCTTCGACTAAATTTTTGTGTCGTAAATCACTTGAGAAGTCGGGTATTTACGAGCATGTAGTTGAGATTTTGAACGGGACGGGGATGTCTGGACTGACCACTATGAGTGCCTTGACCTATAAGGAGCTGACCCTTGAGTTTTTCAGCTCCTTCACCTTTTCTGCTGCTGCCTACGCCACTGACCCAGACAGCTCGTGTGTCTCCTTCCGGTTGTTTAACCGGACTACGACCTGGATCCTAGCTGAGTTTGGTAGTAGGTTAGGAATGTCCTCCCACGGTGAGTCGGACCCTCCTAGGAAGGTCCTACGTATTCTTTGGAGGTGATGTGACCCATATTTGCGCACATTTAGTCCCCTAATTGAGCCAATTTTGCATACTATTATAACATTCCATAGCCATTTTATCCGTCAAATGCTTTCTATTTTGCTTTCTTATCGCCTTGTGCTTGCTTTGTAGGAAAGGAGACAATTAGGCAGAAATTCCCGTCTCTTAAGCTTATTTGGAAGGACATTGACGATCTTGGTTGAACGAGTGTGGAAGAAGAGGCAAGAACTAAAGACCAACATTGCAAGAATAAGAAGTATGCGAGAGGAAGCACTCTGAACAGCAATCCGAGCGTCCAAAGCTTCAAGACGCTCGTCCTATGCCCCAACAATCCGAGCATCCCGACCTTCAGCCCGCTCGTCCTATCCTACCCAGAATCCGAGCGTCCTACCCTTGTGTACGAGTGGACCATGGCTTCTTCAGCAAGGATGCTCATCTCTCCAAAATACTTGCATTTCCCTACTTAGAACTTAGAATAGTTAATTACTAATTTAGCCTTAGTTAACCTAATGAGGCACTACTATATATACCCCATTTGATGATAACCAAAGGGGGCTTCCACATTTGAAAATCTTCTTAGAATAGATTAGGAGTAGATTAGAATAGATTATCCTTTAATCTTTCCACAAACTTCACATTAATCTTTCCTTAATTATTGTTCAAGTTTATTACTTGGTAATTGAAGATTATAGGGTTATTATTGGAGGATGGACAACCCTTCATCAATCAATCAAGTTCTCTTCTTTTATTCTTTGCTTCATTATTTGGATCATCTCAAGTTTGGTATAATCCTTTTACTCTTTACTCTTTATTGTTTATTTCCTTAAGCTCTTATCATATTTATGCTTGTTGTAATGATTGATACCATTGATGACATGTTTTCCATGATAATGAGTGAGTAGTCTTTTAGCTAGGACTAGTGGGTAATTAAGGGAAGTAAACATGGGGATTAATCATGCTTAATCTAATATGTTTCCATGATTAAATTGCTTGCTTGTTGTGATGTCAACCTATGCACCTGTTATGTTTGATGAAATGCTAAGCCTATGAATCCTTGCATTTACAACCATCTCTTATCTATTCAACTTGACTTGTAATATATAAACCAACTCGAGTCTTGTTAGACCATGCATAGAAGTGATTAGGAGGAAAGTAAGTCGACTTGTAGGTGTTGTACAATCTAATCGAGTCGGCTCCAGGACCCAACTCTTCCTAAGAACCGTAAGACATAAACCAACTCGGTTCCTTTACAATATTAATTGCTTGCAACTTTGTGAACATGTTTGTATGATCAACTCCCATGAATCCCCCATGAACCCATGATATCCTAGCACTTTTAATCATTTATTTACATCCTTCCTTTTATTGTTTATTTTACTTTATTTCCTGCATTAGTCTAGACACAACTACAAACCCAAACAAATTGTGACACTAGCATAAATTGAGATAGATAGACTTAGAACCCAAAGCACACCGTCCCATGGATCGACCTCCACTTACCACTAACTATTTGTTTGTTGAGAATATAAATGTGTTTGATTGGATGTGTGACGACCAACTCTGGTCCCATCAGGAGGACTTTGGCACAGACACCCTTTGAGGACCGTAGGCTCGCTCATGTCCACCTCCCCCCGGCCCGTTACTTTTTGCGTCTCATTTGTGGGACGATTTTCGGCCACAAAGAGCCCAACAACATTAATAATGTTGAGTTGTCTATTCTTGGAGGCTATCTGAACATTGATAGCGAGGGCCCCTTTGTTCTTAACATTGCCTATCTGACTGCTCAATATTTTAACACTGTTGGGAAGAAGAAGCCGGGCACCATTGTCTGTGGTGGCATAGCTACCTTTCTTGCCCGTTCTATCTTCCCCGACTTCCTTCATGCCCTGGCACATGTCGACACTGATAGGTACCTAGATCTCTCTACCATGTTGTCTATGTTTTGGCTAGCTTCTGACAAGCGAACTTGGAAGATTTGTGGTTCCTTGTCTGAGACCTTACCTTGCACCTGTTGGAGCTTGTGTTCTCCACAAATTAGTGTGATACAATTTGTAAATCTCTTACAGGTTCACAAGGGTATACTTAGTATTTTAATCAATTGATTAACGATTACCTAATAACGGTTGGCTTGCTAGAGAGTTTGACGTTATTATCATACAGATGGCGGTGATCAACTGGTTCCTAAAGGTCACACCTATAGGATGTGTTTGAGAGATGTAGTTATAGAAATATAATCACATTGATGTCTTATATGACTAAACAGTTAGTCAATGTGTTGATGAGACAATTATTTAATGAAGATTAAATAATATTAGTTGAGACGAATTAACTGTCCATTCGTAAATTGAATATAATAAGTTATATTTAATTAAATGTATGTAATGTTAGCTTGGACGAATTAATATGTTAATTCGTAATTAAATGTAATCGGTTTTATTTAATATCAACAAGATGAATGTGTCATAGTGGTAATAGTGAGGGTACTCAAACCAAGAGGTTGTGGGTTCGGTCCTCACTAGATGACAATTTATATTTAACACATTTATACATTTTTGCCAAAACCGAAAATAAGAAGATATTACTCCTTGTTATTTCGGTATTATGGGCCGAAATAGAGGAAGAAATATTCTACCCTATTTCTCTTCCTAAAACACGGTTAAAGGGAGTGGGAGTAGAATTTTTCTAACCTAATTTTCTTTTTCCCATTTTCTTGCCTCTCATCTAAAAAAAAAAAACGAAAAACCCTAATTAATTTACTGAAATTTGGGGATTGATTCTAGCAACAAGTTAAGGGCATTTCTCATATCGTCTTGAGTGCAACTAATAGGTGAATATCATTGCGATATTGTTCTTAGGCCGAATTTGCTAGGACCGAAGGTTATTTCTTAATCCTTTACGATCTTGTTTATGCATTTTATTTTATGACTTGTAATTTATCATTATAATTCGTTATAGTCCTTAAAATTAAAGAGATGCATACAGATAAATCCCACAAGTGGTATCAGAGCCAAGGCCACGAATTTTATTTTGATGATTTTCATAAAATGTTTTAGCATAAGTTGAAAGGAATTTCGAAAAGAGAAAAAAATTTGGTTTCGGCTGGAAAAAAATTTCTGCCGTGAGGTATTTTTTTTACCGTCTCTTTTTCTCGGTTTTTTCTCCTTTGTTGTTGATGATTATTTCCATTTCGATTTTTCATATTGTTGTTTAATCAGTTAATATAAACATATGATAAATTGGTAGTTTTTGATTTAATGAAGATTAAGTTAAAATTTAAATGGAATCGTCATGTTGATGATATAAAAATTGTTTTTGCTATATAGTTTTTGGCATATAAGATTAATCATGTTTTATTAATTCATATGCTAATCATGTTATAATAGCAACTATAAACGATTTTCTTCATCGAATTTATGTTTTAGGGCATTTTTGCCGCAAAAGAGACATAAAGGAGGCATTAGGGTTTTGTTTTATTTTTAGCTGTGGGGGGTTTTTTTTTTTTTTGCTCTTACTGTTACTGTTCACAGGGCAGATTATAAAAACAAAAACAAAAACAAAAAAAAAAAAAAAAAGAATTGTTTGTTTCGGTTTTTACAGAAAAACCGTGATTAAAGAGAAAAGTTTTTGGGCTGATTCATGTTTGTACAATTACCGAAAAAAAAATTGTTTTCTATTTTTTTTTCGGCTGTGCTGATATAAAAAAAAATCAGTTTCTCTATTGAGTTTTGCCGAAACTTTTAAAAAAAAGGGGGAGTTTTTGTTTTGTTTTGGCAAATTAATTATTGTGAAGCGGTTCATAATTAAAAGATACCTAATTATTTTAAAGCAGTTTAAAATTTTGATGGATTAAATTCATATTACAAGTTTAATATGAATTAAGATTGAAATTAATGTGATTAATTGAGGAATTGTCAATTAATTTGATCATTTAAATAGGTGGTTTGGAAAATTAATCTACATAATTAAAGAATTATGTCTTGCATATTTAATTTTTTTTTTAGTTGATGCTTTTCTTTTGTTGAATGAATCGTTGAATGAATTTATTTACGTTTTTTTTTTTTTTGCAATCAGTTGTAATTTGTAATACTTAGTGTGGCCTTAGTTAATTATGTTTTCGTAATGAAGGAAACATAATTTTTATGTAATTATGAGATCTCGAATCTCCTTTATTTTTCTTTAGTTTTTGTTTTGAAATTAGAATGTAATAAATAGGTTTATTATGTAAATTTATTTATTGTAATTTTCAAAGAAGACTAAAGATGGAGATTGGAGCTTACTCCCGCTACATGGATCAAGATGGAACATCGAGACAAGCTTCTCGGGTCCAAGGATAGATTCCAAATTTGTATTTAAATGTTCATTTTGATAGGATAGGCCACACTAGGACTTTATTATTGCTTTTACGTTTTTCATTCCTATTGCTTTTCATTCACATGATAGTTTATACATTATTTTCCGCCTAAAACCAAACCACCTACTACTAAAATGCATGAAAATTGACACATATAGGTTGTATGTTAGTTTTCATAGACATACAGATGTCACATGTTTATTAAGCCATCATCTTAGTTTATTCATTCACGCATGCTAGATATTAGTTCACTTAAAATGAATTAAAATAAAGTTGATGGGATCTTCCTCTAAAACGGAAATTGAGATTAGTCTTTATAAGGGCAAACAACTATGAATCCCTTCTTCGTCGGTAGGCATAATATGACCCCTTCTACGTTGGAAAAGTAGTTTGTATTGACTTAGTTTACCTCAACATCATAGTCCGAAGAGTTTCTCGTGATTATGATGGACTAAATATAGAATTTACAGAAATTTATCGACCAAGAATTCTAACGGTAGAATTAGCTAAAAGGTTAGCTTATCAATTTACAGAGAATTGAGTCTTGGGATCATTTATATAATTCTTGAGGAAGGTCAATTGTATAATGTTTTGAGTCTTCGCGTTATGACATTAGATCATTAGACTTAAATTAAAATCGATGCACATGCTTAATATTTATTCTTCTTAAATTTGTTCCTCTTTAGTGCCTCCGCCACTTGATGAGGAAGTGGCTATTCCTTTTGTAGATGCATCCATTATTTGATTTTGTGTGCTTAATGTTTGGATGTGTCGCCATTTTGGCAAGACCCACCTTGCCTTGCAAGAAGGAATCCTACCTCATGGTTGTCTTGTTGTGAGTTGAAGGGGCGGAGTGAGACCCGCTAATTGTCTCATATCGGTTATATTAGTAGGATAGTTTAAATAAAGGTCTAGTTTTAGTCACCTCTTTACTCGGGACGAGTAAAGGTTCGGTTTGGGGATATTTGATGTGATCATTATTTGCGCACATTTAGTCCCCTAATTGAGCCTATTTTGCATACTATTATAGCATTTCATGGCCATTTTATCCGTCAAAACCTTCCTATTTGCTTTTCTATCGCATTCTATATGTTTTGTAGGAAAGAAGATAATAAGGCGGAAATTCCCGTCTTTCGTGCGTATTCGGAAGCTATTTGACGATATTTGATGGACTAGTATGAGGAGGAAGCAAGAACTAATGACCAAGCCTACAAGAATAAAATGGGAGTGAAGGAAAGGGAAGAATAGAAGAGAAAACGAGAACTGCAGTCCAACCCGTGCGGATTCTCTAGAATCCGGCCGTCCCCAATGTACAGAATCCGTGCGTTTTCTCCCAAGTCCGCCCGTCTTCCCCTGCTACAATCCGCCCGTCCCGACACCAAACCGCCCGGATTCCAGCCCAGCACATTTTCGTCTTCTTCGAGCTTCAAAGAAAGAAGCCCTTCCTTCGAGAAATACCGGCTTCTCCCTGCCCAAATCTAAAAAGTGTAATTACTAGTTTAGCCCTTAGTTAACCCTAATGCATCCACCTAATTTCTACTATAAATACCCCACTTGTAAATAATGAAAGGGGGGGCCTTTTAACATCTTTTTAGCTAGAAAAATACTTCCTTAGATTAGATTAGGAGTAGATTAGAATAGATTACTCTTTAATCTTTCCACAAATTACACATTAATCTTTCCATGATTATTGTTCAAATTTATTATTCAAGTTTATTATTGGGTAATTGAAGATTATTGGGTTTATTGGGAGATTGACAACCTTCCATCAACAATCAAGTTCTTCTATTATTCTTTGCATTATTATTATTATTGGAATCTCCATAGGTATAATTCTCTTAATCCTTGTTTTAATTATTGTTAATCTTTCTTACTTGTTCATCATGTTTGGCTTTGTTAGTATGATTGACAACCTTATTAACATGTTAAACTTGATAATGAGTGAGTAGTATTTTAGCTAGGGTTAGTGGGTAATTAAGGGAAACCAACATGGGATTGATTCATGCTTAATCTAATATGTTCACATGATTAAATTGCTTGCTTGTTGTGATGTCAACTTTATGCACATATTATGTTTGATGAAATGCTAAGCCTATGAATCCTTGCATTTACAACCATCTCTTATCTACTCAACTTGACTTGTAAGACATAAACCAACTCGAGTCTTGTTAGACCATGCATAGAAGTTGAATAGGAGGAAAGTAAGTCGACTTGTAGGTGTTGTACAATCTAATCGATTCGGCTTCGGGACCCAACTCTTCCTATGAACCGTAAGACATAAACCAACTCGGTTCCCCCATAACATTAATTGATTGCTTAATTTTGTAAACATGTTTGTATGATCAACACCATGAATCCCCTATGACCCCATGACATCCTAGTACTTTTAATCAATTGTTTACATCTTTCCTTTTATTGCTTGTTTTACTTTATTGCTTTTATTAGTCTAGAACACAACTACAACCCCAACCAAATTGTGACACTAGCATAAATTGAGATAGATAGGCTTAGAACCCAAAGCACACCGTCTCATGAATCGACCTCGACTTACCGCTAACTAGTTGTATGTTGAGTATTATAAATGTGTTTGATTGGATGTGACCCGACGACATCACCCACATCAAAATGGCGCCGTTGCCGGGGACGGTGTTATGTGATTAAGTTCTTACTTGTTTGTCTATTTTAATTGTGCTTTAACTTTGAGGAACTTGTTCCTCAAGGTTCGTTTTTACCGTTTTCTTGTAGTTTCCATGTTTGTAGTTGTATCTTTATCTTGGCTATGATGATGACTTAAGACTTGACATATGGAGTATGTGGTGGATCTTTTGAGTATGACTATGGGTATGGGGAGTTTGAGGAGCAAGTCAACACAAACCTACCTTACACCTCATATAATGAAAATCCTAACTACTACCCCAACTTTCCCCACCAAAATCACCACATCCAATACCCACAACAACCAACCACCCAAAACTCACTTTACAACCAATTCCAAATGCCACAATACAACCACTTTCACACCTACCCACAACAAGAAGACGAACCCATTCAAAATGTGATTCTCCAAATGATGGGAGATCAACAAAACTTCTTCAAACAAATGCTAGAAGAGAGCCAAAGAAGGGACATTGTTCTTCAAGGCATTGTTACTCAAGGGGAGGAGTTGGAAATTCAAATTGCCCAAATAAAAGAAACCCAACTAACTACCCCTCACCACTCTTTAGACATTGACCATAAATGTGAGTTTGAAGGAGTTACCTTTGATGAGAAGTGGGAAGAGCTAACCTCATTGAGCTCTTGTGAGTATGAAAGTGTGGTGTTTGATGAGGAAGATATGAAGTTGAGTAAGCCAAATACTCTTAACCTTTGTGAGTATGAGGGTGTATCATTTGATGTGAGTGTTGAGATGGTGGAGGAATAATTAATGAAGAGGAGTGAAGCCCTCATCTATGATTCATATGGAGATAGTGATGATGACAAGCTTATGGAAGAAGCTTATGCGGGATATGTATCTTGCAATGAAGAGGAGGAATGGAGTTGTGAGATTGCCTTACTTGAGGAGCCCATCCTTGAGAAGTTTGAGGTATGCTTCCATGAAGAAGATGAATTCCTTTTCCCCATTTCCCATGAAGACTACTTGACACCTATCATGGAGCCAATGATCATTGAAGAAGATATGGTGGACCTCCTCCAAAAGGCCAAGGTATCATACAAGAGCTACTTGGTGAAAAAACTCAAAGAGAAGATTTCTCGTGAAGCTACTTGTGGAGATTTGGCACCCACAATGTCCACTTCCAAGGAACTCGGTCATCAAGGTCATAAGGATTCTCCTTCTACTCATGAAGGATTGATAAATTCAAATGCTATCATCATCACCGAAAGTGAAAGAGAAGGTGGTAAGTGGAAGTCTCCGGACGAAAATAAACCATACTTCATACCTAGTGATGAAAGGAATCATGGGCTAATTGGTTTGAAACATCGTGAATATCCAAGTGCCAAGAAGAGGAAGAAAACAACAATGAATGACAAATCCCTTTGGCCAAGCTTCGTCTTGAAGTTAAGCAAACCATACTTGTGCTTATTTGGAGCTTGTTCACAAGCTTTTGATCTTCTTCTAAGAGCCTTGAGCTCTATGGACAAAACAAAGAGCTTTAACAATTCAAACTAGTTTGGTGGAGTCCTATCTCAAACCACCATTTGTAAGATATCCTTTCTTTTCACTTTGCATTACATTTACACTTGCATTTAGTTATATACATATACCTTGCATTCGTATTATATTTCATATTGCATTTACATTAGTTAATTCATATAGTATAGTTTGCATTGTAATATATCTCACATGATTCATGTAGTTAGTTGCATATAGGCTAGAATTCATGCATAGTCACTAATGACCAATCCTATTCTTTTCTACACTAGAAATAGTGTTTAAATCGGTTTGGGGAGGTTTGATCATAAGTGACCATAGTTTAAATCATGCATCATATAATATAGTTTAGATTGCATTCATTTGTTATATATGTCATATAGAATTGCATTTAGTTAGAGCATGCATTCATTCATATCATATCATTACATTTGTACTTTATTTCCATAAAATCAAAAATCCAAAAAACATGTATTTCTTTTTCATTCCTACTCCTACATGTACATTGAGGACAATGTCCAAAATAAAGTGGGGGATGGGAATTTATATTCCAAAAATGCATAAAAATTGAAAAATTTCGAAAAATCACAAAAATATGTTCTTTAATTTCATAAAATCAAAAACCCAGAAAAATTTGAAAAATTGAAAAACTCAAAAACAAGTTCATTTCCTTTGTAGTGTAGTCTTGTATATATTGTATATATTGTGTTTGTTCTATCCTTGTTCACATTGATTGACTACGCCACATCCGAGACATGAGGATCATGAAGACCGCATGGTATGATCTTTCCAATCTCCTTTTTCCTCTTTATGTTAATGACTATGTGGCTTTATTTTGATTGATGCGGTATAACAATGTGAATTTAGGACTTGCATTTAGTTTATATGTCATATTAGTTGATAGAATCACTTGCATTAGGATGTATATATTAGTTGCATCATTGCATGTAGTTGCATTTAGATAAAACATTTTGAAAAGTGCCTAATTGAGAACTTTGACAAGAGCAACTAAGCCATTACAAATACTTTTTCAACTTAAGACTTTGCCTACTAGAATGGTTGTAAAACACCCTAGATTGTGTCATACTAGTGTCTTTTGACCCATGACCCAAAGCCTAGTCAAGGGTTTGCATGTGAGTCACCTATCCAACCCCGTGATGCGATGTGGACTTGGTTAACTTGTCTAGGTGACCTTGATTGACCTTGTGGTAAGGCAACCCAAAAATACTTTCTATCAATAAGTTTGAAGTGCTCATTTCAAGAATTTTGTCATGTGGAAGTAATTTAATGCCAAGGAAACCTCAAATGTTATGAATTGTTGAATGTTGAGAAATTTAATTGTTTTGATGGAGGCGTACCACTTCGATGTGCTTTGGAGCGGGATCCATTGAATTGGGCCCCCACGCGGTTGTGAATTCGGCCGCCCAAAGACAGAGTGACTATCACCCCGAAAAGCTATTGTCTAGAAGTTAACCGGTTGCCTAATAAGCGATTGGCGAAAGCAAAGGACACTAGCCCGGAAGGGACAAACCCCATCTTAAAATTTTTGAAATGTGAAAGTTGAATGAGGACAATTTTGAATACTAGTCATATCCACCCTTGTTTATAAAGATTTGAGCATTTCATTCCCAAAAAGCCTTTTTGTCAAGCCACTTTGTCGAGCTTGGGACGATCCATGACCTTTACTTTTGTAGAGAATTCGAGACTTGTCATGTCATATGCTACTAGCATCATAGGGATCATCATTCCACCACCATCCGATCGCCCTTGACGAAAGCATTTGGAAATTGAGGACGAAAGTAGTCTAGTTTAACACCATTTGGAGGTGATTTAGTGCCATCCTCTTAGCCTTAGTAATTTGTTGAACTAGTATTTGTGAAGGATTAAACGCTCTTAAATTTGTTCCTCTTTAGTGCCTCCGCCACTTGATGAGGAAGTGGCTATTCCTTTTGTAGATGCATCCATTATTTGATTTTGTGTGCTTAATGTTTGGATGTGTCGCCATTTTGGCAAGACCCACCTTGCCTTGCAAGAAGGCATCCTACCTCATGGTTATCTTGTTGTGAGTTGAAGGGGCGGAGTGAGACCCGCTAATTGTCTCATATCGGTTATATTAGTAGCATAGTTTAAATAAAGGTCTAGTTTTAGTCACCTCTTTACTCGGGACGAGTAAAGGTTCGGTTTGGGGATATTTGATGTGATCATTATTTGCGCACATTTAGTCCCCTAATTGAGCCTATTTTGCATACTATTATAGCATTTCATGGCCATTTTATCCGTCAAAACCTTCCTATTTGCTTTTCTATCGCATTCTATATGTTTTGTAGGAAAGAAGATAATAAGGCGGAAATTCCCGTCTTTCGTGCGTATTCGGAAGCTATTTGACAATATTTGATGGACTAGTATGAGGAGGAAGCAAGAACTAAAGACCAAGCCTACAAGAATAAAATGGGAGTGAAGAAAATGGAAGAATAGAAGAGAAAACGAGAACTGCAGTCCAACCCGTGCGGATTCTCTAGAATCCGGCCGTCCCCAATGTACAGAATCCGTGCGTTTTCACCCAAGTCCGCCCGTCTTCCCCTGCTACAATCCGCCCGTCCCGACACCAAACCGCCCAGATTCCAGCCCAGCACATTTTCGTCTTCTTCGAGCTTCAAAGAAAGAAGCCCTTCCTTCGAGAAATACCGGCTTCTCCCTGCCCAAATCTAAAAAGTGTAATTACTAGTTTAGCCCTTAGTTAACCCTAATGCATCCACCTAATTTCTACTATAAATACTCCACTTGTAAATAATGAAAGGGGGGGCCTTTTAACATCTTTTTAGCTAGAAAAATCCTTCCTTAGATTAGATTAGGAGTAGATTAGAATAGATTACTCTTTAATCTTTCCACAAATTACACATTAATCTTTCCAGGATTATTGTTCAAATTTATTATTCAAGTTTATTATTGGGTAATTGAAGATTATTGGGTTTATTGGGAGATTGACAACCTTCCATCAACAATCAAGTTCTTCTATTATTCTTTGCATTATTATTATTGGAATCTCCATAGGTATAATTCTCTTAATCCTTGTTTTAATTATTGTTAATCTTTCTTACTTGTTCATCATGTTTGGCTTTGTTAGTATGATTGAAAACCTTATTAACATGTTAAACTTGATAATGAGTGAGTAGTATTTTAGCTAGGGTTAGTGGGTAATTAAGGGAAACCAACATGGGATTGATTCATGCTTAATCTAATATGTTCACATGATTAAATTGCTTGCTTGTTGTGATGTCAACTTTATGCACATATTATGTTTGATGAAATGCTAAGCCTATGAATCCTTGCATTTACAACCATCTCTTATCTACTCAACTTGACTTGTAAGACATAAACCAACTCGAGTCTTGTTAGACCATGCATAGAAGTTGAATAGGAGGAAAGTAAGTCGACTTGTAGGTGTTGTACAATCTAATCGATTCGGCTCCGGGACCCAACTCTTCCTATGAACCGTAAGACATAAACCAACTCGGTTCCCCCATAACATTAATTGCTTGCTTAATTTTGTAAACATGTTTGTATGATCAACACCATGAATCCCCTATGACCCCATGACATCCTAGTACTTTTAATCAATTGTTTACATCTCTCCTTTTATTGCTTGTTTTACTTTATTGCTTTTATTAGTCTAGAACACAACTACAACCCCAACCAAATTGTGACACTAGCATAAATTGTGATAGATAGGCTTAGAACCCAAAGCACACCGTCCCATGGATCGACCTCGACTTACCGCTAACTAGTTGTATGTTGAGTATTATAAATGTGTTTGATTGGATGTGACCCGATGACATCACCCACATCATAAAGGTAAGGGCAAGGCTCATGGCAACCTAGCTGTAGGTAAGCCAAAGTTTAAAAAGCTAGGAAACGGTAAGAGTGGGCCCGGTGAGACTAGTGGCTCACAGGGCAAGGCAAAGAGCAAGAGCGGTGACATTGAGTGCCACCATTGTCACAAGACTGGACATTGGAGGAGGAACTGTCCCGTCTACCGTGAGGACATCAAAGCAGGCCGCGTCGTTCTTGTGGTATGTCATCTTATATTCATATGATTGAGATTAACCATGCAAGTTTCGGAACTTGGGTACTTGATACTAGTTATGGTTCTCATTTGTGTAATCATTTGCAGGGCCTAAAGAACATCATACCTCTCGAAAAAGGTGATGTGGACCTGTGAGTCGGGAATGGAGCACGAGTTGCTGCTGTCTCGAAGGGAACATACGTAATCCAACTCCCTAGTGGTTTTGAGTTATTTTTAAATAACTGTTACTATGTACCCAGTTTGTCTAAGAACATTATTTCTGTTTCCATACCTGCTAAAGACGGTTTTGCATTTTCAATAAAGGATAATAGCTGTATTTTCTCTTTCAATGAAATGATTTATGGCAAAGCAGTTTCCATGAATGGAATTTACATCTTAGATCAAACCACGGAAGTATTACACATGAATAATAAGAAATTAAAGGTTGGTGACAAAGATCAAACCTATCTATGGCATTATCGAATGGGACACATAAACGGGAAACGCGTAAAGAAACTCGTCGATAATGGGACTATTCCCACATTCGATTTTTCTACATATGGCACGTGTGAATCATGTCTCATTGGCAAAATGACTCGAATTTCCTTCAAAGGTGTTGGAATGCGCGCTAGTGACCTATTAGGACTCATATATACTGATGTTTGTGGACCTATGTCAATTACTGCTAGAGATGGCTATAGATATTTTATCACTTTCACGGACGATTTGAGTAGATACGGATATGTCTACTTAATGAAGCATAAAAGTGAGTCCTTTGAGAAATTCAAGGAATATCAGAACAGGGTTGAGAACCTACTGGGTAGAAAGGTTAAAGCACTCCGTTCAGATCGGGGTGGTGAATATCTTTCAAATGAGTTTGATCAACACCTTAAAGACTGTGGAATCGTTCTACAGTTAACTCCACCTGGAACACCTCAATTAAATGGTGTGTCCGAACGGAGAAATCGAACCTTAATTAATATGGTTCGATCCATGATGAGTCAAACGGTAGTGCCTGATTCATTATGGGGTTTTGCTCTTTTGTTAGCTGCTCTTATACGTAACCGAAGTCCGACTAAAGCTGTCGACAAGACTCCATATGAAATGTGGAAGGGAACGGTCCCTAACTTGTCCTTTATTCGGGTTTGGGGCTGCGGGGCTTATGTCAAGTAGAGACACGAGGATAAGCTCGGCCCGCGATCGGTCAAGACATACTATATAGGTTATCCAAAAGGAACATTTGGTCATTACTTCTATTCGCCTACCGAACATCGAGTTTTTGTTGCGGCTAGTGCGACGTTCTTAGAGAAAGAATTTCTCGAGAACAAGACAAGTAATAGAACCTTCGAGCTGTCGGAGATTCCATAACCAACAACCGAGGAACAGATGGAGGAAGTTGTTCCTCCAACTGATGATACGGTTAATATTCCTGAGGAACCTAGGAGGTCGGGTAGAGTCTCTCATCCTCCGGACAGATACATTGGTATAGTCGAGGAGAATGACGTTTTGCTCCTAGAGAGTAATGAACCCGCTGCCTATAAAGGTGATATACCCTGTTCCGACTCAAAGCTATGGCTCGAAGCCATGCAATCCGAGATGGACTCCATGTATGAGAATGACGTATGGGATCTAGTTGATTTACCTAATAAGGTAAAACCTCTACAGTGCAAATGGCTTTACAAAATAAAGCGTTCTGTAGATGCGCAACCAGATACCTATAAGGCATGACTAGTGGCAAAAGGTTTCACTCAAGTGCACAGATTGCAATATAATGAGATTTTTGCACCTGTAGTCATGCTACGTTCCATTCGGATAATCTTAGCGATTGCCGCTTTTCATGATTATGAAATTTAGCAAATGGATGTGAAAACCGCCTTCTTAAACGGTTATTTGGAGGAAGAGTTGTACATGGTGCAACCCGAAGGTTTCATAGATCCTGAACATCCTAAGAAAGTATGCAAGCTTAAGCGCTCCATTTATGGACTTAAGCAAGCTTCTCGGAGTTGGAATCATCGTTTCGACCAGGTGATAAAAGAGTATGGTTTCACTCGATCGGTCGAAGTGTTGGAATATGTGTCCTCCGACAATAATGCGATCACGACTGTTGATCATGATGATCACATGTTTAAGTCTCATTAAAATGAATACAATTGGGAAGTAATATTGTTACTGTCAACTGGTCAACATATATCGGTAATGATTGGCTGACTAGAGTTTGACATTACTGTCGTGTGACGGTGGTGATCAGTTGACCCCCTAGGTCATACCTAAAGGGCAATACTCTTAATTGATTATTTAATTAATCGTATAATGTTACGAGTTAATTAAATTACTTGAAAATTGACGGACGATTTTGGAAGTAAAATTTACGTATCAAATTGAAATGTGATTAAATGAGATACGGTCTGAGTAATTGAATTGTATCATTATTCGGATGAAATAATTGTTTAATGAAACAATTGAATTTGAATGAATTGTTATAAATACAATCCGTTGTGATTTATAAATGGTAAAATATTTTGGCACAAGTAATTATGAGATTACTAAGTCGATTTTTGTATGTGACGTATTTTTATTAATACGTTGATTTTTAATATGTTAAAAATACATAACAATTTTATGTTACATGTGACATGTTACATATTGAGAAATTGACAAAAATAATATGGACACCATATTATGATTGTGCCGAAATTAATGGGGTATTAGGTTAATATTGTGTTGATTAATTTATTAAGTAAACACAATCATTACCTAATTCTCTAGCCATGCATACCTATGAACTTTGTTAAGAGCAACAACTTCATGCATTGGCTCCCCAAAAACCCCTCCTCTTACCCGGTTTTGAGAAGACAAAAACCATCATGGTTTTTGTTTATTTTTGCCTAATAATATACATAATGTTGTAGATTATTATTCATTCATTATCTATCATCCAAAATTAGTTTTTAGAGAGACAAAAAGCTCTCTACTTCTCCTCCATAATACCGAAAATATTCAAGTGTTAAACAATATTTTGGGTTCAATTTTCTACTAAAATTAATATTATACTAGTATTGTAATATTAATTAGATTAAGTGTTAAGCCTTGGGTATAATACATAGGGAGAGATCTTACACTTAGATCTTTATTCTTCCATTGGAAAAGCTCAAGAACAAGAAGAGAAAGGTGATCTCTCTTGTGCCCTAATAGCCGAAATCTACAATGTAAGAACATGATTTCTCCTCTATTTATATTATTGTTTGCATGCATAAGATCCGTTTTAATTTTATGACAAATTATTTAGACATATAAGAGTATGTTAACATGTATATGAATCTACATTTCCTTCAATTGGTATCAGAGCCACGGTTGTTTGCATGCAAATTGGTTAAAAGTTTTTCCGAGTTATATGAATAACAAAATAAAACTTGTAAAATTTGTGTTATTATGATATATCACGAAATTATTACATGCATGTTAATATTTCTGGTCCTAAAATGTCTTAGGACATTTTGGTTAATTTTTCGGATTTTTATTGTTCATAATTTACAATAATGGCATTTAAATGTGATTTTATGAGTAAAAATGTCATTTTTGGTCTAAAAATAGCTATACTTCGAATTTTCACTTGGTTTTTGGATATGTTGTCACATATATTATTTTGAGATAACCTGTAAATTTTCATAATTTTTGGACTTGTTATGCTCGGAAAATGAATTTATCATTATTAAATTCGGATTTAAGTGAAAAATAGGTTAATATGAGTTAAATTTCGAATCTGGTCATAGAAAATTAATATGTTGTCACATGCAATTTTACAAGATGTGTGTAAAATAATTGGCTATAAAAAAGTCTTTTTGCATGATTTATGAATTTTTGAAGAAAAATAGCATAAATAGTGACATTATTAGTGGAAAATTAATAAAACATAATCTATGACTTAGGAAAAACGTGTAATGTTGCATTTTATTACATTTTTCAGATCTAAAATTGAAAAGTTAATGAAAATAATTTTTCCATGTTTTATGATTATTTTATTATAAATCGATAAACCGCAACATTGTTCTTCCGGAAAAATTTCGAAATTTTTAACCTAAGATTTTGAACATTATGAGTGTCATGGAATTTTTCCAGAATGTTCATGAATTTAAATTTCAAATTTTGAATTTATTTGAAATTTTTAGATTTATTTGAAGTTTAATGGCTTATTTTTGTAATTTTTGGTCCATTTTGAACAATTTTATAAATAAAGGTTAATTATGGTCAAATTATTAGTGAAGACTATATTTTGAGTCCTAAGAGGTTAGGGTAATTAACTTATGCATAAATATGAGTTTATGCATTTTTGTGATTATAAAATGTTGAAATCACGCAAATCCGTAAAAACCGAGTAATATACGATATTGGCTAATTAAAAAGCGATTTAGCATAAAAATTGAGCATGTTCATACATATTATAATGCTGCATTTTTCCTTTATGATTGTCATAATTTTAATTTATGTAATTTTGAATTATGTAATTTTACTTAGTATGGCCTTAGATTTTAATTGGTATTTCCCGAAATGTATGGGAATATCGATTCGGTTGTAATTTTATTGTGATCTCGTATCACCGTTTTGTAATTTATTAGATTTATTTTATTTTAGTTACAAATGTATAATAGGAAATTATGTAATTTATTATGTAATTTTATTCATTCCGGAGTTTCCAAAAGACGGATTTCTTCAAGAATGGCGATACATAAAGACGGTGTTACCTCGAGATGCGTGCCACAACCGAAGTTCAAGGGACCAATGGAGTTGGTTTCCGAATATGTAATAGTTAAATAGTTTTTCTATTTTAGGAAAGGCCATACTAGGATTTATTCATTTTATGCTTGCATTTTATTTTATGTCACATGCATCGCTAAATCGCCATAACTAAACATGCATTGTCTCATCGAGTTTATCGACCGTGTCAAATATAATTATCGTAGTTCACCGCTTTAGTTCACTTAAAACGTGATAGATAATAATTTGACATGACCTCTCGCTAAAACAATTAATTGAGACATAGCCTTACCAAAGAGTAGAAACCATGAAAACCTATTTCGTGAGGGAGTGCACTCGGCCACACCGGGGTACAAACCTTGTTACGTAGGGGAAGTGGGTGATAAATGTCTATCCACCGAATTCATGTTGATGAGGGTTTCATCGGCCACACCGTGCCTAAGTTAATGTGGGTTTGGATCATGGACACATTTATTCGAAATTTGGATTGAACTCAACAAAAGTTTTTCGATAAGGGTTTTATCGGCCACACCGTCCCCTTGTTGAATGTGTTTTGGGCTATAGATAAATGTTAATGTAATATTATCGACCAAGAGTTCTAAAAGTAGAATCGATTAAAACGTTAATCCACCGAGTTATATTGATGAGGGTTTCATCGGCCACACCGTGCCCAAGTCGATATGAATTTGGGTCTTGGAATCATTTATCTAGTTGGGTAGAGGTCACTAGAAAAATGCAAATAACTTGTTTAAATCATACATTTTTACGAGTATTATTAGAACGACAATTGTTTTACTCCTTATATTTTGTTTTGTAGACCACTTCTTTTTCCATAACAAATGGCAACACCAACTCCTAATGCTACACCACTCGCTACTTCATCTTGGCTCCGATCCTTTATGGATCGATGTAAACTTGAAAAGAATGGGTCAAATTTCTCCGAGTGGGATGCCCAACTCAAATTAGCCGCCGAGGGTGACGACAAGCTTCGTTACCTTACCGAGGCCTCTCCACCCGAACCCTCCACTAGGTCCACCGCGGCCACTAGGGAAGCCTATGAGGCTTACCAAAAGGAGTCCGCCGTAATGAAAAATGTATTGATATTTGCGATGGAGGCGGAACTCCAAAGGAGAGCCTTCAAAATGGGCAATGCTAATGAGATTTACTCCAAACTTGTGACCATGTTTTCACAAACTCCGCGGATCGTCCAATATGAGGCGGCCGCGGCATTCTTTGATCTCTACTTCAAGGAGGGCCAAAAGGTTAGCCCTCATGTGCTCAAACTCATGGAGCTTGTCGAGACCTTGAAAATTCAAAAGGTTTAAATCCCTAAAGAACTCATCGTAGATAGGATTCTACACTCCTTGTCCAAAGTCAAGGCATATGTGCAATTCCGGGTGAATTTCAACATGCAAGACAAGGACGTGTCTCTTGAGGAGTTGCACAAGTTACTTGTGCAAGCCGAGAGGGACATGGGGTTAAATGTGAACCCTTCCAAGGATGTGCTTAACATAAGCACAAAGAGTAAGGGAAAGTTCAAGAAGAATGGGAGAAAGGGCAAGAAGCAAGCTCCCACATTCACCAAAGCTAAGTCTTGTGAAGCTAACACATCCAAAGTCAAGAAGGGTCCTCTTGACAAATGCCATTATTGTAATGGCATGGGACATTGGAAAGGAAATTGTTCCAAGTACCTTGGTGATATCAAAGCTGGAAAGATCACTCCAGTAGGTAAATGACTAACCTTCTTTTATGTTTCTAAATTCAACTATGGTATTATGATGCAAAGTTGTGATAATATATCTCCCTTTTTATTGTAAATAGGGCCTCCACCAAGCAAAGACAAAGGAAAGGAAAAACAAGCATGAGAAACCATGGAGAAGCTTAGGATAGCTTTTATGGAGCTTTGTTTTTCAATTGTCTTATTTTAAGTAATGTTTTGGATTTTAGAACTTTAAGTTTCCGTGTTCGACATGGAAAGGTATTTTGGATAATGAGTTGTATTTTGGATGATGGTGACTTGGTTTGCAACCCAAGTCACCCGTTTTATCATTTATCCTTTTAATGTTCTAAATTTCATCTTTAAAATGCTTGCGTTTTGAAACATAAGATTATTCACTTAAAGGTGATCTAATAGACAAATATAATGACAAGTTTCATTATATGTCCACATGCTTAAGGCTTGTGTATGATCATTTATAAAGTGATTTTGAGTCTATGAACTCTCTTAAAGGTATGTCAATCACCAAGTACACATATGAAATAAAAACTATTAGTCTATCTATGAGATAGTTCTCCTTATACTTCAACATCATTAATTTGTGTCTCATATGCTATCTTTGAATGTTTAGTGTATTTATTCTAAAGATAGAGTGGGAGAAAAATGAGGACACAACACATAAGGCAAAATTAAAATTGTGTACTTGTGTAAATGAAGATCTACGCAAAAGAAAATGATTTGAATGAAGGTATATCTATTTACATAGTATGCCAAATAGATGAGATCTATGGTCTCAAGTTAGTTCTATATAACTAAAGAGACCAAGTGTAGTAATCATAAGAGTATATTCTCAAGATAACTACACGAGGAGACCAAAAGAAGTTTTGGATGAAAATGACTAATGTAAAGTCTTAACAAGTTTTTGACTTAGTTCTATATGATAAATTTTGACCAAATAGTTTCAATCATGAGTTTTACTTAAGAGCCTAAATGAATTAAAGTAACATCCTAGTAATAAGCGACATTTATGACTAGAGGTTACAAGATTTGATATACCGATATCCTCAATTGCTAAAAGTTAAACCATACAAATGTCATTGCTTAACCTCCCTATGAAATGGTTAAATTTCCTTCCAAAGGGTATTTGTGAAGGACGTATTCTAGATATTGTTTATACTTGAATAATGACATTGTTACACATCGTTATGACATGAGTGTGTTGGAGATTTAAAGTCTCTTTCCATAAGATTGAGATGAGACCACTTCAAAATAGGCATTTTGAAGGGATATGATGGGAACATATATGGTTCTATCTAAGTAACTTGGCAAATGCAATTCTTTATAAGTTCCGATTGAGAAGTCAATTTCGAAATATGTTGAATTGAGTGGGAGTTAGGAAATTCTCATGTGAAGACATGGAATTTAGTGGGAGCTATCATCCTTGAATGTATAAAACTCATTACTCATTAAAGAATGACGAGCTAATACCTTCTTTCATAAAGAAGCTTTTGAGTTTTCAATTCTGGATGAAAATGGACAATGATGAATCCAATTACATCATGGGACGTTGGATTAGTATTAAAGAGATACACATCGTATCAACATTTACATAGGTTATTCATATGAATGAAAATGGAATTACCATTAGCAGTCATGGTAGTTCATTGAACCTGAGAACGGTTGATCTCATGATTATTAGTAACTAATGTTTCCGCCATTAGAATAATCACATACATGTCCAATTATGAATCATATGCATAAGAGCATGATGATTGATTGATAAGCCATAATAGAAACGTCATGAATTCTCAAGTAGAATCCGATGAGCGATTTCAGTGTTTGACGGAATGTTCTATTGTGTATCAAGAAGTTGCACATATTATAGAAAATCCGAGCACATATGAGGATTTATGAGAATCCCAATTCTTTCAAGCCTAGAAAGAGAAATGAGAAGTTTTTGGAAAGATGCTTGGTTGAATAAGAGGTTATTCAAAAACAATCTTTCCTAGTAAAAGCTAGGACTTATGAGAAGTGCTAAGCTAAATAATCTTGTCAATTGTTACAAGATTCTACAAAACATATACCTAGTGCATTGTGTGTGGATGAAATACTTGATCGGTACAAGTTGTATTATTCATCGCAAATTCGTTCGTTATGAGATGATCGATAAGAAAGTTCTTTCAAGTTAAAGAACCAAAACCAAGGTCGAGAACCTTGATGTGTACTTGGTAAAATTCATGGTATGAGAACATGAATGTGAAGGAAATTGCAAGTGTAAGAAGTTTGAACACGTGGACACATGGGATGTTAAACTTCTATTGCAATCAATAAGTGTTTACACTTATGATAAACATCACAAGGTTGTAATATGATATTGACTACCCGAGTGTGATGTCGACACTTGTCGTTTGAGTTATTATTAACTCACTTTGTACTTTGTTATATCCAAACGGGTTGTAGAGACAATTGAACCCTGTTAAAGTGAACATGGATTAACATTGTTTTTGCCCATAGTTACTTATATGAGGTGACGTCTCGAAGTGACTAGAGTGTGAGGCGATTGATGGCAAGTTCAAGTGCCATAGAGTCATATGAGATGACTAGTCGATCACATAGGCAGACTGTTAAGAACATTTTGTCGGGCCTAATGACCGCTTATAGAGTTCTGGCAAATTTATATAGCCTGGTCGTGGCGAGAGCTACTATAGTATTCAAATGAGTCGATTCTTTTGACTAAAGACTATTCGCCTAAGATAGCACAGTTTCAGATTAACTTTGATTTGTGTTACTACGACCTTCGTAAATGGGGTCAAATGGGCATATTTTGGGTTATGATGGCTGTGGCTAGTCGAAGGGAATGAGTGCGATAGGAATTGTCCACCCCTAGTCGTGTTATAACAATATCTCGGGGCCACTCGAGGAGTAATGAATCGAAATGCGTGGCACGCTCGGATGGTATCCAGAGTGGATAAATCCGGTCAATCAGTTATTCTCCAGATCGAGGAAACCACTCTCGATATGATCACTTGCAAGTACGACCTGAAAGACACCTTGCATTGAGTGGGAGATAGTAATAGGACAAGAGAATTGGTGACGCACACTTGTCGAGGACAAGTGGGAGATTGTTGGAATATGTGTCCTCCGACAATAATGCGATCACGACTATTGATCATGATGATCACATGTTTAAGTCTCATTAAAATGAATACAATTGGGAAGTAATATTATTCTTGTCAAACCGGTCAACATATATCGGTAATGATTGGCTGACTAGAGTTTGACATTACTGTCGTGTGACGGTGGTGATCAGTTGACCCCCTAGGTCATACCTAAAGGGCAATACTCTTAATTGATTATTTAATTAATCGTATAATGTTACGAGTTAATTAAATTACTTGAAAATTGACGGACGATTTTGGAAGTAAAATTTACGTATCAAATTGAAATGTGATTAAATGAGATACGGTCTGAGTAATTGAATTGTATCATTATTCGGATGAAATAATTGTTTAATGAAACAATTGAATTTGAATGAATTGTTATAAATACAATCCGTTGTGATTTATAAATGGTAAAATATTTTGGCACAAGTAATTATGAGATTACTAAGTCGATTTTTGTATGTGACGTATTTTTATTAATACGTTGATTTTTAATATGTTAAAAATACATAACAATTTTATGTTACATGTGACATGTTACATATTGAGAAATTGACAAAAATAATATGGACACCATATTATGATTGTGCCGAAATTAATGGGGTATTAGGTTAATATTGTGTTGATTAATTTATTAAGTAAACACAATCATTACCTAATTCTCTAGCCATGCATACCTATGAACTTTGTTAAGAGCAACAACTTCATGCATTGGCTCCCCAAAAACCCCTCCTCTTACCCGGTTTTGAGAAGACAAAAACCATCATGGTTTTTGTTTATTTTTGCCTAATAATATACATAATGTTGTAGATTATTATTCATTCATTATCTATCATCCAAAATTAGTTTTTAGAGAGACAAAAAGCTCTCTACTTCTCCTCCATAATACCGAAAATATTCAAGTGTTAAACAATATTTTAGGTTCAATTTTCTACTAAAATTAATATTATACTAGTATTGTAATATTAATTAGATTAAGTGTTAAGCCTTGGGTATAATACATAGGGAGAGATCTTACACTTAGATCTTTATTCTTCCATTGGAAAAGCTCAAGAACAAGAAGAGAAAGGTGATCTCTCTTGTGCCCTAATAGCCGAAATCTACAATGTAAGAACATGATTTCTCCTCTATTTATATTATTGTTTGCATGCATAAGATCCGTTTTAATTTTATGACAAATTATTTAGACATATAAGAGTATGTTAACATGTATATGAATCTACATTTCCTTCACGAAGAACCATGCTTATATATCAAGTCGAGTGGGAGCAAGATTGTATTCTTGATATTGTATGTCGATGACATACTCCTGATTGGGAATGACATTCCTCTCCTTTCTTCGGTTAAAGAATGGTTGAAGAACCATTTCCAGATGAAAGATCTGGGTGAGGCACAGCGCATTTTGGGAATCCGTATCTACCGAGATAGATCACGACGGACGCTATCACTTAGTCAGGAGTCTTATTTGGATAAGATTCTTGAGAAGTTCAGCATGACCAACTCCAAGAAAGGGAACCTTCCAATGACGTTTGGGATGCAGTTGAGCAAGTCTCAGTCACCCACGACACCTGAAGGGATTGAGCGCATGAGTCGTGTTCCATATGCATCTGCAATAGGATCAATCATGTATGCCATGATATGCACACGTCCAGACGTGGCATATGCATTGAGTATGACGAGTCGGTACCAAAAGAATCCAGGTGAAACACACTGGATAACTGTTAAAAATATCCTCAAGTACCTACGGAGGACTAAGGATAGGGTATTGACTTATGGAGGCGATACTAAGCTATGCGCAATCGGTTACGCAGATGCTAGCTTCCAAACGGATCGAGATGATTCAAAATCTCAGTCTGGGTTCGTCTTCACTCTTAATGGTGCTGCGGTCAGCTGGAAGAGTTCCAAACAGAGTGTTGTAGCAGATTCTACTACTGAATACGAGTAATATGCCGCTTCGAAAGCAGCTAAGGAAGCGATATGGATGCGTCAATTCTTACAAGGACTTACGATAGTTCCTAGTTCGAATGACCCGATCACCATCTATTGTGACAATAGAGGTGCCATCTTCCAGGCTAAGGAGCCTAAGTCTAGCAACAAATCTAGATATGTACGTCGGAAATCTCACCTGATCCGTGATTACGTGGAGCAAGAAGAGATAGTGATTGACAAGATTGCGACGGATGATAACATCGCGGACCCTCTCACTAAACCGTTGAATTTTGATAAGCATGAAGGGCACGTTATTTCCATGGGAATTAAACGTGTTCCTGAGTTGTAGTAGTTGATTATGAATTTGATACATTATCCTTTTCATATACTATTTATAACTTCATCGTTTTATTATAATATTTTGTTTTTCATGTGGATTGTACTGACAACTTTGAACGCCACAAAGTGAACTGAATTACATTATATTTTGTTTGGTCCGTAATTGCCTCCAAGAGCTGATAACTCTGGCTATTATATTGTGCAGTCGATTGATGGTGGGTTCAACGAGACATAAGTCAAACGGTTGACTGATCGTTCACAAATACGAGATTATAACGATAACTCGTAGGACAAATTTTTTTTGTGACAACGTAATGGAGTCCTAAATGTTTAAAACATTCGGTGCCAGGTCGTGGATAGGACATCCATTGTGTTCCTAGAGTCGATTCTTTTGACTATCGACTGTCTCTTGAGATTAAGGCAGTTTTTTGGTGACTTTGGTTTCTTTCTCACGGTCTGCCATAACTGGAGGCTAAGTAGATTTTTTTCTGGGTCATTTCATACTGTGCTTACATCTGCAGGATTCGAGTTGAGGAAAATATCCAACTCTTATCAGGTATAGTTATTTCTCAGGGCCACTCGAGGAGTTGTAACTGAAATGCATGGCCATGCTCGAATGATGATTCGTTTATCAGTTAAGTTACTCTCTAGTCGGGGAAACCACTCTTGATGATGATCGCTTGTAAAATACGACCTTTGCGAATACGAATTTTGCAAATTGTTTTACATTGAGTGGGAGAAATTTTAGGATATGAGAATCGGTTATCGCACATACACTTGTGAGGACAAGTGAGAGTTTGTTGGAGCTTGTGTCCTCCATAAATTAGTGTATAACATTTGTAAATCTCTTACAGGTTCATAAGGGTATACTTAGTGTGGACAATGGGCCACGGGGGCGCTTGGGAACGAACAAGCATTTGCATTTTTGTGGAGTCGCCACCAATTTTTATGGGAAATTGGAACCGTTCAAATACCTCGCGTCATGTCAAGACACAAAGTAAAGACATGAACACTAAGCAACCGTTACCCTTAGCATTCTATGTCTAGAATGACTCTTGTGGATGCCAATGAACACGGATGTTCACAGAGATCTGGAGTAAGGGGTGAGGGTACGTATTAGGAAGCTCTTTTGATCGAACACCTAATCCCGCCCGCCTCGATAGCGGCCTATACTAATGATTAGGGAAGTTATTCGTACTTGATATATCGTCGATTATATGCATGCAATGCAACATCCAAGTTTTAATCCTAGCATATGAAGATTAGACTAAGTCGGTGGAACATGTAGTTTAGCATACAATTGGGTCGAAATAGGATTTAAGGTGGATTTACATGTGAAAACATACAAATGATACAAAATACAATGATAAATACAATAACGGAAATTATAATAATGAAAATTACAATAATTACATCGGATTTCATTGATTCATGTCGAAAATACCTTTTAAAACGGATAATTTAGAAAAAAGAGTAAAAGAAAGAAATTACAAACAGATCAGTAGGCGATAATACGAATAATAGTTAATTATACGTAAGCAAATTAAACTAGGTCAAGGCAGAAAAGGAGTTCAGGGACAGAGCTCAACCTGGAACAGGCGCAGCAGGACTGTGCCCTTTGGAAGAGGCGCAGCAGTTGCTGCGTCTGTTCCAAGGCTGAGTTCTGGCTGTGAAGCCGGAACTGCAAATCATTAATATTCGTCGGTGAATTGAAGGATTGATTAATATTATTTGACTCGGATGGAAGTGATTAACATGTTATTTACATATGAATGGGCGGTCATGAAAACGATAAACATGGATGAGACGGAAATAAGACGGATTAATTACATGAATAATGATATTAATTACAAATTAAACTTATTAATTAGGGCAAATATGATGAACTAATGACGGATTAATGATGAACATGCGATGAATATGACAAAAGACAGATTAAAATATATCAAAGATCGAATTCCAGAAACTCAATATGAACAAATCGAATTTCTACAACCCGGACTGAATTTAATGACGAAAACCCGCAAATATTGGCTTATAAGGGATCTAAGTCGGATTTATGACGAATTACAAGTATTAATGATAATGAATAATATACATGAAATTATTATGATGTTATGTCAAAGAATTAACGAAAACAGACGAAAACAAAATAAAACAAGACGAACTACAGAGGACGAAGGAAGAAGAAAGGAAGCAGGAACTGCGACAGCCTCACGAAGAGGCGCAGCAGACACCGCGCTCCTTCGAAGAGGCGCAGCAGTTGCTGCGTCCTTTCTCGACGGTTAGTCTTCTGGAAATCCGAAAAAAGGGTTTTAACAAAGGGTTTTATAAATCGGTTTTAAGAGATGTTTTCGACATAAACCTTACATTAATGATACAAAAAGTAAAATATCAATAAATAAAGAAGGATTTACACCCTCAGACTTACATGTTGACGAAACGAGATGAACTAAGATATCGATTAGTGATGCTCGACGCGAATGTAAAGAAAGTGCCCTCGTAAGAGGAAAACGAATAGATTAATTAAGTTGATTGATTGTGTAGTTGGTCAAATTGGTCGGTCATGCAAACGAGGCTGGTACTCAGAAGGATCCGAGCTTACGTGGTCGAATGTTCAAGCATGTAGACGCCAAAAAGTAAGAACAAAAGTCTAGAATGCAAAGGGAGAAGAGAAGGGCGGACACTCGCGTGAGAAATATGAGGAGCGAAGGCTCCTATTTATACTAATCACGTGAAGGAATAGGGTTTCGGAGAGTCTTTGGAAGTGAATCTCGGAAAGATATGAAAAAAATACGAAAAACACGCAGAAAAGGGCCTGGGAAGAGGCGCAGCAAGCACTGCGTCTCTTGGAAGAGGCGCAGCACCTGCTGCGTCTGTTCCCAAGTAGTTTTCTCCTGCGGAAGAAAGATTTCCGTGTTTGAGTTATAGAAGGACGGAATATTTCGGTTTTCCTTAATATCTTGTGTGAATATTACGAAAAATTGTTTACCAAAAGATAAAGATTGTGACATAATTATAAAATATGGAATAGAAGTATCCGGAACATTCCAAAACATTCTGACTCGGGATTTAACGGTTATCATAAAATGAAGACGGTTTTAGACCCGGACTCCAAATGTACTCTAATTACTGTCAAAACGACCGTATCGGTACGTACATGACAACTAAGAGGTAGACATTAATATTTGAGCAATCACTTGACGATAAACTTATGAACTGTCACAAATCGTTCCGCGTACCAAACATGCGGCCCAATCATCACCGGGTGGTTTGCGGGAGGTGCAGAAATGTGGTATCTATAGAGCCCCCACTTTGACTGAGGCTTGGACAAGGCGAAAGTCAAAGTATAGCCATCAGGTCAATCTAAGATTAACACCTGACGACTATGGCGACACGAGGCGGCTCAAGGGGTCTGAGCCAAGGACCTATCGTCGGGAACATTTTAGAGTCTGTCGACTATCGGGGAGGGTCGTTTAAAGTCCATTAGACTACGTAAGGAGGCTCGCCAGCCATAAGAAGAGATCATACCTGAAAATTCTTGAGAGATGCTTCCGGAGGTGCATAGGAGCTAAGGGTAAGCGTAGGAGCTAAATAAGGTGAGTAGCAGGACACGGGCGGGAACTGCTGAGAGAAAATTGCTTGGGTAGTCTTCGAAAAATAATTGCGAGTAGCATGACACATGCGGAAACTGCTGAGAGAAAACTGCTTGGGTAGTCTTCGAGAAATAATTGCGAGTAGCAGGACACAGGCGGGAACTGCTGAGAGAAAACAATGTTGATCTCCATGTCTCGAGAGGAAGTGACTGTCGATCGTGAACTCTCATGTGGGGAACGTAATCGGGAATTTTATCTCTGTGCCTTGAGAGGGAAAGTCTATCCCCTTACTCTCGCTTGGGGGCAAGATAATGAAGAGAAGGCGTGTCGAAACACCTGTCGAGAAATACTTGCTCGTTACGATAAGCAAAGTCTTGGAAGTGATAAATAACGTATAATAGTCTGCAGTTGGTTTAGAAGACGTGGATCCGATCGAAGAATGATCGTCAAACGGACCAGAAAAGAATAAATGTCATCGGGGAAGAGGCGCACCAAAGATGGGCCCACTAATTACGAACTCATAACGAATTTTTGAAAATCCGTATGGAGGGAATTCCAGGAAGAGGCGCAGCAAGAGCTGCGTCTCTTGAAAGAGGCACAGCGCCTGCTGCGTCTGTTCCCAAGGGTGTGTTTTCTGCGTAAAAACGCGATGAACGGAGGGTTTGCAAATCATTTGTTCGAAACATAATTCACACATTTCTCTCTCAAAACTTCACCATTTCCGCCAAGGTTTGATTCGAAAGCTTGTATTAATCATGACTAATCGAGGTATGTGTCTTATTCTTGCATTAATCGTCCATATCGGCTCAATTTGGATCGAAAAAATTAGGGTTTTCAACCCAATTTGATCGAAAATTTGGGGCTTTCCCCCAGATGCATTTGCCTTGTAAAATTGACATTAGAAATGGATATTTGGTAGTATAAGGAACACAACCATGTATTTTTTTCGAATTTTCATTGAATTTTGAGCATTTGAGTGAAATTTGAGACGGTTTCACAGCTAGACCGTAAATCGTTTCGAAAATAGCCTTAGGATTGCCCATTTGCGATGAAATTTGATATTTGGGATCCTTGGATGATGGGTAAACTTTCTACCATCTCATAATTTTGGTTTATGACGGCTTTTTCAGGGCACTTTTCTAAGGCATAATCGCCGTTATAACGAAATGCTGCCGAAATCTTGACTCGAACCCGGAACTAGGCTTCAATTTAGGCTTGACTTGACCCTAAATACCACATGAGTGATCGGTTTTATGGGAATATGGCCAAAGATGGCGAGAAAGAGGCGATTTCAAGGCTTCCGAAGGCTCGAAAATCCCTTAACCAAGGCTCGTCGTCACGTGACGCGGCCTAAATTTGCTTTAATGCTGCAGGTGATGAGGCTTCTACTTATAGGAGGACTCCCATAGAGATAGACGCTGCTGTTGTCGAGTAGGCTTTGGAGCAGGCCTTCACCGCCACGGTGATGGCTGCTGGGGACGAGGTCCACGAGGAGGAGGCTGTTGAGGAGGAGGAGGCCCTGAGACGGGCCAGCGTCAGACGAGGAGGTCATCAGCTGAGGGGAGCGCCTGCGTAGGCTGAGACCTGGGAGAGTAGGCACTTGCTCTGGGCTGCAGAAGGTCACCTGTCCTACAGGACGGTGAAGAGTTTGGTAAATAGGAATTCACTACTCGTCATTCACCTTCTTTTATTCATTTTGTTCATATCTTTTCCAACTTTCATTCAAAACTAAAGATAGCTTTCGTTTCAAATCACAATAGGAGGCCGGGAACATCAGGTCGTTCTCGGGCTACATGACAGCGATGGAGTGCTACGAGCGGCTGTTAGCGGAGGAGCGCACCATGATCGAGCGTGGAGCGTTTGGTGCCTTGGTACAGGCCTGGAGGGATATCGCGAAGAGGAAGTTGTGGGCTAACCTTAGCCTGGTCCGCACTTTCTTGGACCGATTCTGGGACACGACTTCCACGTTTCACATGCCTTTTGGTGAGGTGGGAGTCACTCTGGAGGACTACGGCATGATTTCGGGTCTGCCGTGTGGGACCGAGGAGGTGGAGTGGCCGGAGACTGCCATGAGGGTGGACTCGGCCGAGGCGAGGAGGTTGATTGGCTGGAACTTGTCGCCGAAGGTCATTCGATCTTAGGGCTTGGTGCCCGTTCCTACGTTCGAGACTACTTTGCGGGAAAGATCCTGCGCCGGTGACGATTGACGGGGAGAGAGAGACGGCTCCTCCTCCTGTACAACGGAGAGCGAGAGGGCCCGCTTGTGGCTTTGGTGGTTTCTCTTTTGATTTACCTCGGAGACAAGGGAGAGAGGTCATCGACGAAGCTTCTTCCCTTCCTTTCGACTGAGCTCCTTGGGCGTTGGGGGTCATCACTGCTTGGTTTTGCGGTCCTCATCCGCTTCATGAGGGCCATGGTTCGTCCAGAGTTGATGGAGAAGGGGACTTCTCCTGGTGCTGTCGGACCTGGACTGCTGCTGGAGGTAGGAACTTTCATTAGTTTTGAAATCAATTTTCTTCTCCTTTATCAAATTACAAAAGATCGTTATTGACTATCTTGCTTCACAGGTGTGGGTGTACTCCTACTTTCCGAGTCTCTCGCCCAGGAGGACGGAGCCGCTAGAGAGGGCATATCCCATTGTGAGGGATTGGGAGATGTGTAGGACGAGGAGCAAGCGTTCCTCTCACGGCGTCTACCGGCGGGATGTGAACGCTCTTCAGCTAGACAGCGTAAGCATCTCACTTATATTCATTTTGCTTCTTCCTTGCTTTTAATCGATCATAAGAATGACCCTTTGTTTGTCTTGTTCCAGTGGGTGCCCAGGCCTTGGGCGGAGTACGCTGGAGCGCCTCCTTTTGTGGTTGAGGTCCTTCGGCCAAGGAGCTCGAGCCGGTTGTTGTTGAGGACGTCGATGGGTCCTGTGTGGTACTTGGGCGAGCGTTTGGCTCGTCAGTGCTCTCGGGACGTGTTGACGGTTCCCATCGATCCTCCTAGGACGATGTTTAGGGAGCCTTCCGAGGCAGAGAGGGAGGCTGACTTGGCTGGCATCGGTGGTGACGCCCTCCTTCTTCCTGGTGAGGACTACTCGGCGTTCCTCTACGGGAGGTTGGCATACTGGCCGGTAGTGGTGAGCATTTTTACTCTTCTTTCTTCTTGATTTTAAAACTACGACGAAAGATCATCGATTAATGAGAAGTATCTAACTTTGTAGGAGGTTTAGGCGGCGGGCATCGAGCCCCCAGAGTACCCCGAGACCCTCGAGTACACTGACGCGACTGGGAGGACGACGATCTCCGAGCTACGTGACTTTGACGTGGCTGTGACGGATGCTGGCCTGGATGACTGGCAGCATCTGATTCAGAGGGTGAGCCTCTAGCTTGCATGATTTTTGTGTAAGAACACATTTGGTTGAACTTTATTCAATTATTGAGAACTTCTTTCTTGAAAATGCAGGTCACGCCGTCTCGGTTCGTGGCGTTATGGAGGGTGGCCAACCGACTGCGAGCTACTGCAGTCGAGGCACTTGTCGGCGGTCGAGGTTGTCAGGTATGAACCTTGTGCCTACTTCATTTTTTTTTAATTTTGATTTTGTCTTGTAATTGCTTGAAATGATTGACATGAGCCAATTTTGTCGCTTGCAGGGGGACCGCGAGCTGGAGCGAGAGTTGGCCCAGTCTCGGGAGCTCGAGGTTCGAGATGCCGAGATTGCTGCTCTCGCGGCAAGAGTTGCGGAGCTGGAGGGCGACCAGCAGTAGTTTTGCTTTGTTTTTGTTTGTATTCTTGTACACTTGTACATTTTTTACCTTCATTTTGGACATTTGGACTTTGTTTGGGGCTCGAGCCCCCAGTTTGCTGTACATTTCCCTTTTTTGATGTGTATATGACGGCCTGAGTGCCCTTGCTGCTGGGTTGTGTTGCTTGTACCTGCAGGTTAGCTTTTGACCAGGTTTGGTAGATGACGGTTTATGCCGTCATGCTGCCGAAATTTACACAGAAATCACGCAAAACATACATTTGTATATACATATGGCCTAAATTAGCGCAAAAGAATGACTCAAAAATGCAAAAAGGAATGCAAAAATTTGGTCGGAAATGACCGGACAGTAGGGAGGGTTACCCCCTAAAAAAAGAAAAATAAAGAGATATAAGTTTGAAATGGAGAGTGAGATGATTTCCCAAAAGGAAAAGAGGTAAAATCTGAAAAGGAAACAACATCAAAATAAATGAAATTTAAGTTTATTAAATTAAAAAATGAAAATGAAAATTTTAAAAGAAATATAAATGTGCTAAAATGACGAAAATGCGATATCGCCTCGAAATGCGTGCCCGCGGAATTAGGAAACACGAAATATGGCAATTTTGCGTATTTACCAAAACAATAACCCGTAGGAAAAAGAAATTATTCGTCATGGAATTAGGAAAGATCCAACGCGGAAAATCACAGAAGTTGAGCTGAGGAAGAGGCGCAGCATGAGCCGCGTTCCTTTGAAGCGGCGCAGCAGGTGTTGCGCCCGTTCCCGGGTATGTCTGTTCTGGCAGATTTTAAGAAACAGAAATTAGTATAAACAGAGACGTCGATGAAGCTTTTATTCACACAAATCTTCCGTCTTTTCTTCATCTTATTACATAAAATCTTTAATATAATCACTCATCATGAATACTTTGGAGATTCGCGTAAAAGAATGGACCAACGAGTTTTCAACCATGGAGAAATACGACATGGGTGCCTATAATCTTGGATCGTTGTTGAGTTTGAAGCTTATCAAGGTTGTCAAACCATTCTTAGATGCTTGTCTTGATTATTGGGACCCGAATTATCATGTTTTTGCGTTCCCCGGAGGCGATATTTGCCCATTTCCTGAAGAAATTGCTGCGATTGGTGGGTGGGACCCCGAACATTTGCCCGCTATTCCTTCTACTTCGCAAGGGTATAAGAGCAAATTTAGAGATTTGCTGGGATTGACCAGACTTGAGGTGGACCGTCTAGTGACCTCGAAAGGAGTGCGAATGTTGGACTTTATTGACCGATTCATTAATAGGGCCGACCCCACCGTTTCTTATGTTGTTAGGCGAAGAGCCTTCGGATTTTGCTTGTTGCATGTGTATGTCCTTCAAGGGCATGTTGATGAAGACTTGAGAGGTGACCCTCGTCTTTTGGGTCTTGTTGAGCAAATGGAGCTGCGCAGGAGCCCGGCTTGTTTATGTTTAGGAGAGATCTTATTGGGTTTAGATAATATAGGAAGGCCAACCGTGACCTACCGTATTTGGGAAGTCCCGTTATCTTGCAGGTAAAAGAACATTTCTTTTTTTTTCTCTTTTCTCTTTTTTTTTCGTTTTTTTTTTCGTCTTTTTTTTTCGATGTCTAATACCTGCTTTTGGTAGGTGTGGCTTATGGAAAGGCTTCGATTGATCGAGCCCCCAGTTCATGTTCCTTCTTATCATGCTCGCTCGATCGCAATGAGGACCAGGCTGTACATGGTGGACTTCACTCGAGTCTGCGATTACTGGAAGAACAAATTGAAGAGTGATGATGGCCCCTTGATTAGGTGGATTGTACCGTGGTGGCACCTCAAATCTGTCACTGGAGTGTCTTCCTTGGATCCTACCCGATCTGTGCGCATTCCTGGCTTGGAATTCATGGTGTGCATCTTCCCTGAAAGGCTGATGAGACAAATTGGAATGAAGCAGATGGTCCCGAAGCTTGATACCGTTCCGCAGACCGCCGTGGCGCTTACTACTGACAGTCGAAGGGAGTGGGCCATTAAATGTGCCCAAAGAAATATGTGGTTCTTGAACTCTTCTGCTAATGCCTTATGGGTGTCAGATTCCTACTTGCGATGGAGGAAAGCTACTACTCCGGAAGAGCGCGGGAGATTGAGGAAGCGCGAGCCTGTTGACTACAAGGTGCGCGGAGTGGAAAAGGAGAAAGAGAAGCATCTGACCGAAGGAGAGGAGGAAGCCGGGTTTCGAGTTGTTCATCCTTCGAAGAAACCGAAGACTTCTTCTGCCGTGGAGATGGTGATTAACAAAAATGGGAAGTTTAAGCCTAGAGAAAGACCGTTGGTTATTAGGTCCGAAGTGGCGCAAGAGCGTACGGCTCGAGGTCGTGACAAGAAATATGACAAGAATGACAAGGGCAAAGGGAAGATGGAAGAATAACCCATGTCTTTATTATTTATTATTATTATTATTATTATTATTATTGATGTAATAAAAACGTGGGGTTTTTAGAATCCTAGCCTCTTTTATTTCTTTTATTATGTAACATATTATTATTATTAGAAGGTGAATGAAAAAAGGTTAAGTGGTTATGAAACCGTTGTGATTTTCTATTTATTATTCTTGTCGAATTCCAAATGCGATGCAAATATTCTTCTATTTACATTTTAAAAGTAATGGGTTGTATCTGGTGAGGGATTGCCTACGTATTCATTAAAGAAATGAAATCAAACCCTTGTGCGTAGTTCGAGTAAATGTAAAAGAATAATTGTTCAAAGCAAGAGCTTGTAATGAACTTAGAAAATAAGCATGAGCTTTTGCTTACTCTGAAGGTGCAGATTTAGTTTATTTGATGATATGAGGATGATAAAAATTTTCAAAGTGCAAGAGCAAAGTGACATTAGCTTATTTCAGCTTGGCCAGGGGCCGTTTATTTAGTACCACAAGAGCGACACGTGAGGTTACGCGATGCGCGTTTTTGTTCTTATTCTAGGCATAATACCGTTTCAATTGGTCAAGGTTTGTCGGGTTTGAAAACTCATTCCCATCTAGGTCTGTGATTGTAACCGCACCCCCTGGAAGTATGGATTTGACTAGAAATGGTCCGGCCCAATTAGGTTTGAATTTTCCCCGTGGATCAACAGGTAAAAGAGCTCTAACCGATTTGAGCACTAAGTCTCCTTCTTTGATGTTCCTGGGTCTAACCCTTTTGTTGAAAGCGCATTTGATATGTGCTTGATATGTTTGGACATTGTGTAAGGCGCGTAGCCTACGTTTATCCAGGAGGATGAGTTCTTCATATCTATCCCTCTTCCAGTCGGCTTCTGGGATTTGACTTTCGAGTAAGATGCGCAAAGATGGTATCTCTAACTCGACTGGTTGTACAGCTTCCATGCCGTAAGTCAAATAGAAAGGAGTGGCCCCAGTGGGCGTCCTAACAGATGTACGATATCCCCACAAAGCAAAGGGTATCTTGCTTGGCCAATCTCGATAGTTGTCAATCATTTTCTTGAGAATTGTGACAACGTTTTTGTTTGCTACTTCTACCGCGCCGTCAGTCTGTGGTCTATAGGGCGAAGAGTGGTGATGCTTGATTTTGTACTTGGCTAGAAATTACTCAGTTTCAGCTTGGAAACGTGATCCATTATCACTAATGATCTCATGTGGGCAACCGTATCGACAGATGATGTTAGTTTGTATGAACTTTGCCACGTTTTTAGCCGTAAGACTGGTGTAGGAAGCCGCTTCTACCCATTTGGTGAAGTAGTCGATTGCCACTAGAATGAAACAGTGACCTCCTGTTCCGGCTGGAGTTATCTTCCCGATTATGTCGATTCCCCAGGTAGAAAATGGTCAAGGAGATGTCATTGTATAGAGCAATGAAGGAGGGACATGTTGTACATTCCCGAAGATTTGGCAATTGTGGCAATGTCTTACGTATTTGATGCAATCGGATTCCATTGTGGTCCAATAGTACCCCAAACGCGTGATTTTCTTTGCCATCATGGGCCCACTCATGTGAGGACCGCATTCTCCATCATGAACTTCTTCCATCACCTTTCGTGCCTGTGAATGATCGAGGCAACGTAGGACTACACCAAGAGGTGTTCTTTTGTATAACTCTCTTTGCATGAGAACGTATTGGGAAGCTAGTAGGCGTATGGCACGTTGTCCCCTTTTGTCCATATCTGGTGGATAGGTACCGTTGAGCTTGAAATTTAGGATTGCTTGGAACCAGGGTTCCTGTGCGATCTCCTCTTCGTTGGTGATTTGATGGACATATGCCGGCTTCGACCGTCGTTCGATGCATAAAGGAATTTCTATCATATCATCTGGCATATTAATCAAAGATGCAAGTTTTGCAAGAGCATCTGCAAATTGATTTTCTTCTCGAGGTAGGTGTAGATAGGTCACGTGATCAAAGAATTGGGCAACTTGGTCTATCCTGGCTTGATAAGGTGCTAGGTTTTCGCTTCGGATTTTCCAAGATCCTGTAACTTGATTGATGATCAGGGATGAATCCCCGTGTACTCGAAGATTTTTGATGCCTAAGCTCACTGCCGCTTGTAGTCCAATGAGACAAACTTCGTATTCTGCGGCGTTATTTGTCACCTCGAAGTCGAGTTTGACAGAAATTGGTGTATGCTCACCTTCATGAGAAATGAGCAACACTCCTATTCCAAATCCTCTGAAGTTTGATGCTCCATCGAAGTAGAGATCCCAGGAGTCTACGTCAGTTTGGAGTATATTCTCGTCTGGAAATGACCAAGTATCTATTGTTTGTGCATCGTCGATGGGATTTTCTGCGAAGAATTCGGTAACGGCGCGCCCTTTTATAACTTTCAGAGGCACATACTTGAGATCGAACTCTGAGAGCATCAAAGTCCATCTTGCTAGACGTCCGTTGAGGACGGGTTTTTCGAAGAGGTATTTGACTGGATCCATTTTGGAGTATATTTTGACGGAGTAGCTAAGCATGTAATGACGTAGCTTCTTTGTTGCCCACACAAGAGCGAGGCATGTCTTTTCGAGTTGTGAGTATTTGCACTCGTACTCCAGGAACTTTTTACTAAGGTAGTAGATAGCCCTTTCTTCATTTCCTACAGTTTAAGCTAGCATGGCACCCATGGCTGTTTCGGTTACTGTGAGATATAAACCAAGAGGTTGATCTCGTTGAGGTGGCATGAGCACTGGTGGTTTAGCTAATATCTCTTTGATTCGGTCAAATGCCTTTTGACAGTCATCATCCCACATGGTGTGGTCCATTTTCTTGAGCTTCTTGAAGATAGGCTCACAAATCATTGTAAGTTTCGATATGAATCGACTTATATATTGCACTTTTCCTAGGAATCCTCTGACTTATTTTTCTGTTTGAGGTTGCGGCATTTCGATCAGAGCCTTGATCTTGGAAGGGTCTATTTCTATACCTCGTTGGCTAACGACGTATCCCAGGAGTTTACCAGATGTTACTCCAAATGTGCATTTCTGAGGATTGAGCCTCATGTTGTATTTTCGTAGCCTTAAGAAGAATTTGCGAAGGTTCGCAATATGCCCCTCTCTATCCTTGGATTTGACAATCATGTCGTCTACATATACCTCAACTTCTTTGTGCATCATGTCATGTAGGAGTGTAGTTGCGGTGCGTTAATATGTAGCTCCGGCGTTGATTAACCCAAACGGCATCACCGTATAGCAATAGGTTCCCCATTGAGTGACAAAGGCGGTTTTATGCATGTCTTCTATGGCCATCTTGATTTGGTTATAACCCGCATACCCATCCATGAAGGATAGTAACGCGTGGTCTGCAGTATTGTCCACCAATATGTCGATATGTGGTAGAGGGAAGTCATCTTTAGGACTTGCTTTGTTTAAGTCCCTAAAATCAACACAAACACGGATTCTCCCATCCTTTTGGGTACAGGTACTATGTTAGCTACCCAGTCAGAATACTCGGAAACTTTGATGAACCCGGCTTTGAATTGCTTATCGACTTCTTCCTTAATCTTTAGAGCCCATTCTGTTCTCATTCGACGAAGCTTCTGTTTCACAGGCTTGAAACCCGGCTAATTGGAATTTTATGTTCGGCGATATCCCTGTCGATCCCTGGCATGTCTTTGTAGGACCAAGCGAAGACGTCTTTAAATTCGTTTAGGAGGTCTATGAAATCGGCCCTTTCGGTAGAGCTCAAGGTAGTCCCTATCCTAAGTTCTTGAGGTTCTAGTTCGGTTCCTACGTTGATGGGTTCGGTGTCCTCTATTACTGGTCCCCCTTCCCCTTCTTGCAGTATTTCTTTGGCTTCGTAGGGAGGTATCTCAATTGAGTCTGGGTCTTGGTCATCCTCAGTATCATCATAAACATAATTGCACTCAAGATAACACGAAGAGTAAGCAGAACCTGATTTATTCATATTAAAATTTGAGAAAAGTTGAAACAAAGAAGCCATCTGATCTGTGGTCAGTGGCGGCAAAGGGACAGTGGTTGGGACATTTCCCGAACTATCACACTACTCGAGGCTAAGCTAGGAGAAACAAAGGGAATGGGGATGACGACAGAGGAGACTCCCTAGTGACTTCTCTAGACTCCGACTCGACTCAGACCGACTCCGACTCTGACTCGAATTCATCGTCTTCTGGTTCTCCTTTGAACATCTCTCCTTCTCCAGTGGTGAGTTTGAAGAGTCTTCCTTGATTGTTGGTCCACTTGATTGATTTTCTCCATCCTTTCTGCTGATTCGCGCTTGTTTCTGTGATTAACGCGGAAGGTTTGAAGTGATCGTCTTGAAGTACCATAGTAATGATCTCATCCTGCGCGGCTCTAACAAACCGATCTTCTTTAAACAGAAGACTAACAGCTTGTTCGTCTAAACAAGGTGCTTGACGGGCTTTGACGGTAGGAACCGTTTCTGGAGGAATGAAGTAGCAATCGTGAAAGATCTCGATTTCGGCTAGCTTCCTCTCGAGATAGTGCCAAGGTTCGGGAAATCCGTGAAAGAGTTCTAGGCTTCCTTCCTTAACGAAGTATCCGTTTAGGGTAGGGAGGTAGGGTCGCATTTGGACTCCTACATACTTACGGTTTTGAACTTGAGCAAGCATCTCGAGAACTTTCTCTTTAGTGGGTTTGTACCCTAGTCCAAGTGGTATCCTTTTTGAGTTGTCTTCTTTGTAAGGTGCGAAGGTGTTCCTTCCATAGGGTTCAAAGGCATTCCAGGGAAGTATCCCTGGGATTTGAGTATGTGGTTGACCACCAAGTTTGAGTAGGGATCGTAGTATAAGGGTGCCAATTCCCTTTCTATGATACTTATGCTTTGAAAGCCCCCAAGTTCATATACTGGATCTGCAAGGACTTTATTGTTCGACTTCTTTTCAATTATTGCCTTGATGGGTGACGAAGTGATCGTCACCACTTTTCCATTTAGTGGGATCTTGATCTTTTGATGAAGGGTGGATGTCACTGCTTTGGAAGCGTGAATCCAAGGTCTTCCCAGAAGTATGTTGAAGGAAGCTTCAATGTCCACTATTTGAAAATTAACCTTTCGCTCAATGGGCCCTGTGGCTATGGCTAGGTTTATAAGTCCCACTACCTTTCGTCGTGTGCCATCATATGCGCGAATGCCTTGATTGGTGGGGGTCCAATCTGACTCTTTCATGCCTAATTTGTATGCCGTTTTGAGGGGTATGACGTTGACCGCGGAGCCATCGTCTACCAAGGTCATTGGCACGTTCTTATTTAAGCAAACGATATTAATGTAAAGAGCTAAGTTGTGACTGGCTCCAAAAGGTGGCAAATCTTCATCTGAGAAAGTAATAGGATTACTTAACTTCGGCGACTCTTGGAAGACCAAGTTGACTACCTCATCCAGTGTGGAGTTAGGTGCTACACTTAGCTTGGCCAAAGCTTGCAGTAAAGCTTGGCGATGTGGGAATAAGCTTGCTACTAGTTGCCAGACTGAAAGATCAGCCTTTGTCTTCTGTAATTGCTTGAGCAAATGATCAGTGGAGTCATCTTCGTTATCATTTGGCGTGACAACGTTGGTTGGACCATTTTGAGTAGTACTTTGATATGGACGGCCCGAGCGAGTTAGGTGGTCCACATCTTGGTCTTCACCATTTTGGACTATTTCTTTGACTAAGGAGTGTTCAATGAGATACTCATCCTCGTCGTCATCGGCCCATACTCCATTGATTGTAGCTAGTTCCCTCGTTCTCATGATCTCGTCTTCTAGTCGTATGATTTGGTCGACTAGCTTATCAACCACGGTGATTATTTCTTGCATGGTAGCATTTTGAGAGAAGATTAGTGGTATATGCTCCTTAGGTGTTGCGTTGGGATCATGTAGAGTTGTCACCACATTTTCCAATTCCCAGACTTGCTTATCCACACTCCTTGCCCATGTGATAAAGTCGGAAATGGTAGGGGAGATGGTAGAGTAGAACCCTTCATTCTCGATTGCGTAGATTTCATTTTCAACTGGAGAAATGAGATGTGAATAATGTAAGGTAGATTCGTCACTTGTAATCACTAGAACTCCAAGAGGATTCTGAGTGTTTTTGGGTTTACCTCCCGGAGGTATTGGTAGTCGACCATCCTCTATCATGTCTTGAAGCACGTTTTTCAATTTGTAGCATTTTTCTGTGTCGTGTCCCTTACCCCTATGATACTCGCAGTATGAGTTCTCGTCCCAGAATTTAGACTTCCTTTCTGGTTCGGGTGTAGGTCCTATGGGTTGGAGTTTGCCTTGCTTCATTAACCTCTTTAGAGCATTGGAGTAAGTGTCCCCAAGATTTGTGAATTTCCTTGGTGGGATACTCTTTTTGGATGGTTCAAGGAGATTAACTTCGTCGGTCTTGCTAGTGGAGCCGTAAGAACGACTTGTGGAACCTTGATATCCACGCCCTACTGTTTTGGACAAGAGTCCTTTACGGATGTCATCTTCGATCCTTGTTCCTAGTATGGTCAAGTCTTTGAAACTTTTGATGTTTTGGTACCTCAAATGATTGGCATAGATGGGTTTGAGATTATCTACGAACTTTTCCACAAGGGTAGCCTCATCTGGGCGTTCAACTAGTTGAGTACTAGTCTACCTCCACCTACTTAGGAAGTCGGTGAAACCTTCTTTGTCATTTTGGGTAAGAACCTCTAGGGTACGCATGTTGACTTGGATGTCAGCATTATCCGCATATTGCTTAGCAAACTCGATCGCAGCGTCTTCCCAAGTAGCGATTTTCTTATGATCTAGAGAGTAGAACCATTGCTTTGGGATGGTGTCAAGATATGAAGCAAAGATCCTTAAGAACATCTCGGGTTTGATGCCTTTGATAGACATGTAATCCTTGAAAGCACGGATGTGGTTCAAAGGGTTCTCATGATCCTTGAATTTGGGAATATCCGTCATGTTGAAGTTGGTTGGCAATTTGGCATTTACGGCCTCATACTTGCGATTATTCTCCCTGTAAATATCATCCCCTTTAAGGTACATCAATTGCTCTTCCAAGTATTGAAGTCGTTTTTCAGCTACAGTCACACTTAGGGAGGGTTGTCGTCCCTGAATTCATTCACGAAGTCATTAGCGACTTCACTTTCCCGAGAAGGGATCTTTGTTTCCACGACATATATTCGATTTTCGATGGTGTCAAGTCGATCATACACTTGGTCTTGAGAAACTTGGATTTGAGCTAGCACGGTTAGGATTCGATCATTACTATTCTGGAGTTGTTCGAAATTCACGTCGCTTGTTCCAGGCATCTTGGAAACTGAATAAGAGATCGACGACGAATCAAAACACGATCGACCACTCTAGCACACCTACTTAGAAAGAAATGTTTTGACTTGTGAAGTGGGTGTGTGTCACTTGTGTCAGTGAGCTTTTGAAGAAAAGGTTTGAGAAAATGTTGGTCCTAGTCAACTATAGTGTAGTTGTAGGAGTGGACTCGAAGTGAGGTTTTAAAATGGGCTTGGACCCGGATTTTGACTCGACAAACGGACAGAGTTTCGACTTGGTTTTGCGCTAATCATGGCCGAATTTTCGAAATTTACAATTTTAAAATGGATTTGGTTTTACAAAAATCGTCATGGTTTGATTTAGAAATGGTGATCACGTAAGGTACAAACATATATACAGGCATTATAACGGGATGCTGAGTGCATTTAGAAGGGTTTTGGTTTAAAGGGTGGGTTGCCATACCGAACAATCAAACCCGAAGTCTGTGGAGAGGTTCGTACCAAACAAGAGTAAGACCGATTCCTAGTCCATTTCCTCAAGTAGTGAAAGTCCTTGATACAAACAAGAGTAAGCATCATGGTATGGATGACGTCAATCGCTATCCATCTTTAGGCCCAAATAAGAATTAGGACCATTTAGACGGGACGATTGGTCGAATGGGTTGGGTTGGGCGTAGGAAGGCCGAATGAAACGATCTAGGAAGACCGAGTTATGAAAACCGACAATTGTCTTGTACAAACTATTCCCTAACCTTGTTCAAGTTTCACCCTTTTGGCTACACGTAAGTGTATTATCCCCAGCGGAATCGCCAAACTGTGGACAATGGGCCACGGGGGCGCTTGGGAACGAACAAGCGTTTGCATTTTTGTGGAGTCGCCACCAATTTTTATGGGAAATTGGAACCGTTCGAATACCTCGCGTCATGTCAAGACACAAAGTAAAGACATGAACACTATGAAATCGTTACCCTTAGCATTCTATGTCTAGAATGACTCTCGTGGATGCCAATGAACATGGATGTTCAATGAACACGGATGTTCACAGAGATCTGGAGTAAGGGGTGAGGGTACGTATTAGGAAGCTCTTTTGATCGAACACCTAATCCCGCCCGCCTCGATAGCGGCCTCTACTAATGATTAGGAAAGTTATTCGTACTTGATATATCGTCGATTATATGCATGCAATGCAACATCCAAGTTTTAATCCTAACATATGAAGATTAGACTAAGTCGGTGGAACATGTAGTTTAGCATACAATTGGGTCGAAATAGGATTTAAGGTGGATTTACATGTGAAAACATACATATGATACAAAATACAATAAGGGAAATTATAATAATGAAAATTACAATAATTACATCGGATTTCATTGATTCATGTCGAAAATACCTTTTAAAACGGATAATTTAGAAAAAAGAATAAAAGAAAGAAATTACAAACAGATCAGTAGGCGATAATACGAATAATAGTTAATTATACGTAAGCTAATTAAACTAGGTCAAGGCAGAAAAGGAGTTCAAGGACAGAGCTCAACCTGGAACAGGCGCAGTAGGACTGCGCCCTTTGGAAGAGGCGCAGCAGTTGCTGCGTCTGTTCCAAGGCTGAGTTCTGGCTGTGAAGCCGGAACTGCAAATCGTTAATATTCGTCGGTGAATTTAAGGATTGATTAATATTATTTGACTCGGATGGAAGTGATTAACATGTTATTTACATATGAATGGGCGGTCATGAAAACGATAAACATGGATGAGACGGAAATAAGACGGATTAATTACATGAATAATGATATTAATTACAAATTAAACTTATTAATTAGGGCAAATATGATGAACTAATGACGGATTAATGATGAACATGCGATGAATATGACAAAAGACAGATTAAAATATATCAAAGATCGAATTCCAGAAACTCAATATGAACAAATCGAATTTCTACAACCCGGACTGAATTTAATGACGAAAGCCCGCAAATATTGGATTATAAGGGATCTAAGTCGTATTTATGACGAATTACAAGTATTAATGATAATGAATAATATACGTGAAATTATTATGATGTTATGTCAAAAAATTAACGAAAACAGACGAAAACAAAATAAAACAAGACGAACTACAGAGGACGAAGGAAGAAGAAAGGAAGAAGAAAGGAAGCAGGAACTGCGGCAGCCTCACGAAGAGGCGCAGCAGACACCGCGCTTCTTTGAAGAGGCGCAACAGTTGCTGCGTCCTTTCTCGGCGGTTAGTCTTCTGGAAATCCGAAAAAAGGGTTTTAACAAAGGGTTTTATAAATCGGTTTTAAGAGATGTTTTCGACATAAACCTTACATTAATGATACAAAAAGTAAAATAGCAATAAATAAAGAAGGATTTACACCCTCAGACTTACATGTTAACGAAACGAGATGAACTAATATATAGATTAGTGATGCTCGACGCGAATGTAAAGAAAGTGCCCTCGTAAGAGGAAAACGAATAGATTAATTAAGTTGATTGATTGTGTAGTTGGTCAAATTGGTCGGTCATGCAAACGAGGCTGGTACTCAAAAGGATCCGAGCTTACGTGGTCGAATGTTCAAGCACGTAGACGCCAAAAAGTAAGAACAAAAGTCTAGAATGCAAAGGGAGAAGAGAAGGGCGGACACTCGCGTGAGAAATATGAGGAGCGAAGGCTCCTATTTATACTAATCACGTGAAGGAATAGGGTTTCGGAGAGTCTTTGGAAGTGAATCTCGGAAAGATATGAAAAAGATACGAAAAACACGCAGAAAAGGGCCTGGGAAGAGGCGCAGCAAGCACTGCGTCTCTTGGAAGATGCGCAGCACCTGCTGCGTCTGTTCCCAAGTAGTTTCCTCCTGCGGAAGAAAGATTTCCGTGTTTGAGTTATAGAAGGACGGAATATTTCGGTTTTCCTTAATATCTTGTGTGAATATTACGGGAAATTGTTTACCAAAATATAAAGATTGTGAAATAATTATAAAATATGGAATAGAAGTATCCGGAACATTCCAGAACATTCTGACTCGGGATTTAACGGTTATCAGAAAATGAAGACGGTTTTAGACCCGGACTCCAAATGTTCTCTTATTACTGTCAAAACGACCGTATCGGCACGTAGATGACAACTAAGAGGTAGACATTAATATTTGAGCAATCACTTGACGATAAACTTATGAACTATCACAAATCGTTCCGCGTACCAAACATGCGGCCCAATCATCACCGGGTGGTTTGCGGGAGGTGCAGAAATGAGGTATCTACACTTAGTATTTTAATCAGTTGATTAACGATTACCTAATAACGGTTGGCTTGCTAGAGAGTTTGACGTTATTATCATACAGATGGCGGTGATCAACTGGTCCCTAAAGGTCACACCTATAGGATGTGTTTGAGAGATGTGGTTATAGAAATATAATCACATTGATGCCTTATATGACTAAACAGTTAGTCAATGTGTTGATGAGACAATTATTTAATGAAGATTAAATAATATTAGTTGAGACGAATTAACTGTCAATTCGTAAATTGAATATAATAAGTTATATTTAATTAAATGTATGTAATGTTAGCTTGGACGAATTAATATGTTAATTCGTAATTAAATGTAATCGGTTATATTAATATTAACAAGATGAATGTGTCATAGTGGTAATAGTGAGGGTACTCAAACCAAGAGGTTATGGGTTCGATCCTCACTAGATGACAATTTATATTTAACACATTTATACATATTTGCCAAAACCGAAAATAAGGAGATATTACTCCTTGTTATTTCGGTATTATGGGCCGAAATAGAGGAAGAAATATTCTACCCTATTTCTCTTCCTAAAACACGGTTAAAGGGAGTGGGAGTAGAATTTTTCTAACCTAATTTTCTTTTTCCCATTTTCTTGCCTCTCATCTAAAAACACAAAAAAAACGAAAAACCCTAATTAATTTTTTTTTTTTTTTGTGGATTGTACTGACAACTTTGAACGCCACAAAGTGAATTAAATTACATTATATTTTGTTTGGTCCGTAATCGCCTCCAAGAGTTGATAACTCTGGCTATTATATTCTGCAGTCGATTGATGGTGGGTTCAACGAGCCATAAGTCAAATGGTTGACTGATCGTTCACAAATACGAGATTATAACGATACCTCGTAGGACAAATTTTTTTTGTGACAACGTAATGGAGTCCTAAATGTTTAAAACATTCGGTGCCAGGTCGTGGATAGGACATCCATTGTGTTCCTAGAGTCGATTCTTTTGACTATCGACTGTCTCTTGAGATTAAGGCAGTTTTTGGGCTGATTCATGTTTGTACAATTACTGTTAGGAGTAGGATACCTCCACCTTTTCCCTTCTACCACCATCCACTCGCTCCACCTACCACTACTTCCGCTGCTAAGAAGCGGAAGAGACCTGAGATTGGAGAGGGATCCACACCGACTACGGCTGGGCAGTCTTCCACGCCCACGCCTACACCGATCCCTACTCCTACTCCTTCTGTTACAAAGCCGGTTTACCTGGCTAATTTTATTCCTCCTCCACCTTTTGAGGTGTCCGAGGTCATTGACCAAGGGCGCCGTGGCAGTTTGCTTCTCGAGTTGCTTACCAGGCAGGCTCGTATAGAGCGGGACATTGCACTTACTTTATTCCCTCTATACGAGTATCACATGAGACGAGGACGCCCCGTCCCTGAGGGCTGGCCACACCCTTCTTTCTACCGGTACCCGGCGGAGGGGTACCCACAGCCAGTCAGCGAGGTGGACACAGCTGAGGAGGAGGAGAGAGCCTGAGCTGAGGAGGGGAGGAGGAGGGTGCAGGAGCGAGATCCCGACTACACGGTGATGGGAGAGGAGGAGGAGGAGACTGCTGACGAGTAGCTACTGGTCTACTCACTTCCCCAGTTTTCTGGCTGGTTTGGGGAAGTTCATCATTTTGTATGTACTTCTTGCTCTTTTCTTTATTTTCGTCTCCTTTTTATTTCTTGTTTTTTTTTTCTTCTTTTTCGGTTATATATATCCCTTTCCCATTATATATCTGCTGGTGTATGCTGGAGGACAACGAGGGCGTTGTCCGTTTTGGTTTGGGGAGGGTATTGAATCCTTTGAGTCTGCATTTTGCATTGCATTTGTTTTTGCATCCACGTTTACCTTTTCCGCTTGCATTGTATTTATTTCAACTCCAAAAAAAATTAAGAAAATTTCGAAAATTCAAAAAAAAAATATTCTCGTTTCATTTTACATATAGGTTGAGCCGGAACGGTAGATTTCCATGATGAAATTGCAGTTTAACTTGTCATATCACTTAAGCCTTGCATCTAATTGACATTTATTAGTTTAGTCATGCGCATATCTACGAGTTAATGTTGAAAATATAGCTGACTGTGTAGACTTGACCTGATAAATTGACAACCTACTTTACAATTTCTGAGTTGTTAGAGCCTTATAACTGGTGTCATTCATGACCAGTTCATGTAGGAATTGAGAGTAGTACTCCTTGCATAACATGTTCATCACTTTTGCACATTTATGAAATTCGATTGCTTGTCACTTGCATACATTCGGGTTTGTGGTCGGTGTCACATGCAGGGAGGTTCTTACAATATCCCTTTCTTTCATTTTCACCCATTTAGCTCCACATTAGCCAAAAATAGCCTTTTTGACCCATTAGCTACACCCAAATTTAGCATGTCAGTCAAGCTAGTTTAGTGTGACTTTTGTGGTATGTTTATCATTGTTGCGAGTTTGGCTCGTTCATATTTGTACGGAGTTGGTGGAAAAAGAAAAGAATGAGGAAAAGAAAAAAAAAAGGGAAAAAGAAAATAAAAAAATGAAAAAATGAAAAACGTGAATCACAATGAAGAAGGAAAAAAAAAAAGAAAAAAAGAAAATGAGAGAATTTGAAATAGAAATTAGACCGTATTAAAAAAGGGAAGTTTGTGACGGTTTACTCCTCCATTCTTATTTATATCTTTTTGAGGAGATTGTATATTGGGTAAAGAGTTTTGTGCCAAAGAAGGGCACTTGTGCTTGATATTTTTAGACAGCTGAGAATTGGATGGTTCTGAATGGTCTTGTTTAGGTGCTAGCTTGACGCTTTACCTCCACATTTCCATAATCTGTTTTGCCTTTTCTTACCTGTAACCTCACTTTCCCATATCTTTTGTAAGCCCTCGGCTGTGACAGACATTGTTGGTTGGAATGTATGTATGGTACTTGAATCGTTTATCATTTTTGTTGCATGCATGTTATGTAGGTTGCAGTTTAGGTGAGTGACTGTCTTCTCTTTCTCTCTTTCACATATACATTCACACTTTGCTTCATGAGAGAAGAGTGACCCGTGAGAGTCCGATTTTTATGGTCTTGCAAGGTCAACAGGTCGGCTTATTTACAGACATCATACAACTCGTTTACGTATTGACTGCTGTAGCTGTAGCTGTTAATTTTTCATTGCATTAATTGGTTTAAGTGGACAAGTTATAGCTAGCTCTGAGTTTTCATATCCGTTCCATTAGTTTGCATTTAGTTTACTCGAGGACGAGTAAAGGTTCGGTTTGGGGAGATTTGATACGTGCAATTTATATAGACTTTTTAGCCTCTTATTGCACGCATTTCTATGCCTTTTTGTATCGCTTTGTATTGCAAAATGCCTCGAATTTGCTACTTTGTTTGTTTTGTCTTAATTGTAGAAATGGACCCGAAAGTAGTGGAATCGTCCCTTATTCGTCCCATTTAGCATGCATTGTAAGGAGACGGAGATATTAGAGCAAGAGTCGTACCTCGGGATGCGTGAAGGGAGGTCAATGGAAGCTGTCAGGACGAGATGAAGGTTGTTCTCAGTGGAAAACACTCGATCGAGATGTTCTGGAAGTCGATCGAGTACTTTGGCAGATATTAGAGGTCGATCGATTAGTTCTCTATACTCGATCGAAATGAGCTTTATTGGGGATGTTCGATCGAGAGGACTTTCTATTCGATCGAACAGTTTAGCTGAAGATTTCCTCGATCAAGTGGTCTGAAATGACTCGATCGAGTAGTTTGCTAGTTTACATGGGCTATCTAATCCGTGTTAGATTTATTTTGTTAATAATTTCGCTCTCCTATATAAGGAAGTGATTATTAGGTCTAAAACACTTCTACACTTCTAAAACTTTGTTTAATTACATTCTTTGCTCTCTTTTGACTGCTGAAACTTTTCTGCCTCTTTTCTCTCGGATTTGAATTGTAATCATTCTTTTCTCTTTAATCTAAATCTTGTTTGCTCTCATTAATTGTTCCTTTATTCTTGTTTATGCTTTATTATCATCTCTTTATTATGTCTCTTATTAGCATGCTCTTTGTTATTATTGTTGACTGTCCTAAGAACATGAGTAGCTAATTTCCCTATGTTAGGATTAGGGGATCCATGGTAGAATTGTGACGATGTAGTGAATAGACTAGACGATTTACATGTGAGAATCTGTGACCGTAGCAATATAACTGTAACATATTTAGTTGAATGAACGCTTCTAAATAACATTAATTTGGTTAAATTTGTTCCTGGATCGGAAGATTGGAATAAACAGACCTGCTATGAACAGTAGACTACCCTAATGAGGACGGAAGTTAAGTTAGTGGAAATCTAGGGTGGATAGCGGACCGGAAGGACCTTTCCCTTGCCCTTCTCACAGTAGATTATCTAGGCTATTTGCATTGAGTCGATAAACTGCCATGGTGAACCGAAATCCTGACATACCTCTTTTATCTGATCACTTATATCTCATTTTATTGCTCTTGCTTTATTTCTCTTGACCATTGATCCTTAGTAGTTTAGAAAACCAATTTAAAAACCCCCCATTTGTGACTTAGATAGACGGACTTTCAAATAGATACCTTGCCTCCTTGTGGAGATCGACCCTACTTATCACTAGCTTCTGTTAGTTATATTTAGGTATTTATTTTTGGTACATAACGACCGTATCAAATATTATGTCATCTATCAAGAAATTCTCTATCACTATTGTGGAAGTATTATTTGAAATAAAGATTCAAGAGTCATCACAAATGACTACACCCAGATTGTGAGTTCTAAAGAAATATGAAGATAGAAATTATCAAGGATTTGAAAATATAAAGTTTATCAACTACAATGGATTTTATTCAACTATCGAGAAGTTACGTCAAATCATGGTTCATTTCAAGATACATCAAGTTATGTAATCATTAGGGGGAGTTGACACGCACTGTACTCTTTTTCCTTATCCGTGGTTTTGTCCCACCGGGTTTTCATTGGAAAGATTTTAACGAGGCAGCTATTATTATGCGTAGTTGAAAGATTATTGTACTCTTTTCCTTTCTAGCGTTTTTCCCATAGGGTTTTTTCTAGTGAGTTTTTAACGAGATATCTTTTTCAGTAATGGACATCCAAGGGGGAGTGTTATGAAATATTATTATATATATGGATGTCCATATCTTAGAATACTCTAGAATATATTGTCTTATGGAAACTCTATTCCATTGTATTGTATATATATACCCTTCATAATGGAATAAGAATCCAGTTCTGTTTCCCTTGTGTTCTACCTACCTTCTCTCTACAATTCTCTCTTATCTTTATTTCTCACCATATAGTTGAGATCTATTAACTCTAGTATTCCACTCAGTGAATAGATTGGATTGGATTGGATTGGATTGGATTGGATTGTATTGGACTGAAGAGAATGTGTAGTTGAGATCTACAGTAGTTTAAACTTTGAATTCTTGATAGCACAGCTCAGGTTTGCATTAGCCAATATACAATACTATTCAGGTTGTTTGGTTACCATAAGGAAAAAAATTCACATGAACTTTAATTTCACATGAAATGAAAATTCATGTGAATTTGGCAAAAGGTGTTTGGTTGGCATATGCCATATACGCAACAAATTCATATGGGAAGTTATGTGGGAATTGCCACTTGTCTAGGAGGACTTAGTAAAGTGACTTTCTTCATAATAGAGGAACTTAAATCTATATATTATATTTATAAAAGAGGCTTTTTTCGAGCGATTCTAAGTTGTCCACATCATCAAAAATTAATTTAGGAAAGGTATCATAAATAATAATTTTTGATATAAAAAATAAAGTAAAAAATCTTTTAATTACTATAACATATATTTCCTAAATTATATTCAAGTGATATTTCTAATTAGATTTGTGGTAAAAAATTCTATCATTAGAGTATAAATTTCATATAATTTGCACATATTAAAAATGGTATACTTAGCTTCTTAATATGTTATATTTCATATATTGAAAATTGTCCAGCATCGAAAGATTAGCATAGGGTGGGGTGACTCCATGAGTATAAATAGGAGGCATCATTGAAATTTAGGTATCAACCAAAAATCTTTAGAGTCTCTTAAATATTGTCTTAAAGAGCTCTTAAGAGTTGTATCATATCTCCACAATATGATATAAAAAATAAAGTGGATATATTTCCTACATTATATATCCAAGTCATGTTTATAATTTTTATATAAAAACATTTAAATTTCATTTGACAAAAAATTAGCGAGAAATAAATTATGAAAATTATATAATTGGGTTTTGGATAAATCATTAGAGTATAGATTTCATATCATTTGAACAAAAATATAAAAAAAAACGTACGATTATTAATAGACTGTATTGTATTTGCTCATTATTAAATCGAGTTAGATATCGAACTAACTACGAAAAAGCACTTCTTAATATGTTATGACACACATTGAAAAATAATGTAGTTGTGGTGAAAATACTACGTATAAATAATACAATTGTCTCACATTGAAAGATTATTATAAGGCGGGGTCATCCTATTATAAATAGTATCGAAAGATTAACAAAAGGTTGAATGATCCTATAATTATAAATATAAGTCATCCTTAAAACTTAAATATCAATCCAAAATCTTTTGAGTCTCTCAAATATTATCCCACGTCAAAAAAATTACATGGGAAATAAAAACATGAAGGGCATTTTTGCCATAAAAGTGCAAAAATATGGGTTAAGGAGCAATTTCTAAATTTTTGTAATGTTTTGGGTGTAATTTTTAAACATTTTTTTTAAAAGGGAGTAAATTTTAAAAAGTTTATTTTAAAGGAGAGCTATTGATAATTTACTCTATAAATACTAGAATTGTCCCACATAGAAAGATTAACATAAGTTGGGGAGGTCCTTTTTTGTCAAACACAACATTTAAAAAAAAAAGTTTGACAAAAAAACTCTTAGTTAGTAAAATGGTTAATGATTAATGTTAATGGAAACTCTTACTTATTATAATGATATAATTAAAGATGGTGTATTTAGTTTCTTAATATGTTATATTTCACATATTCAAAATTGTCCCACATCGAAAGATTAACATAGGGTAGGGTGATTCTATGAGTATAAATATGAGGCATTATTGAAATTTAGGTATCAACCCAAAATTTTTTGAGTCTCTTAAGTATTGTCTTAAAGAACTCTTAAGAGTTGTATCATATCTCCACAATATGATATAAAAAATAAAGTGGATATATTTCCTACATTATATGTCTAAGTCATGTTTATAATTTTTATATAAACACATTTACATTTCATTTGATAAATAGTATTTGTTCATTATTAAATCGAGTTGTTAAAAGATTCTACACTTTATTTTCTTACATCCAAAAATATTATTTATCATACTTTCCTAAAGTAATCTTTAGGAAACTTCACCATGATAATCATCTGATGTGGGACAACTCAACTATTTATATGTAGTATATTCACCACACCTACATTATTTTTCAATGTGTGACAAATAACATACTTAGAAAAACATCATCATATATATATATATATATATATATATATATATATATATATATATATATAGAGGCCGGATCCGGTGAGGCACCTCATTATGGCGAGGCGGCCGGTCTCACCAAATTACTACCTTGGACTGATTTGCATTATACATGGATGGGCTGATTTTGTAATGTTGGACTGAAAAAACAAGGATGAAAATTAGGGGTCAACAAGAAACTTTTCATTTGGTCCAAAAGACTTTCTCTCTCTAATCTAAAAAAAAGCTCAAATACCTTATTCTCTCTAATCTAAACAAAAGGCCCAAATTCTTTCCTTCCAAAACTACTGAGTTTGTGCGCTTATACAAAATCACTCAATTTGGGCGTCGATTTCAAAGAGGCGATATCATCAAATTTGTGAGACGATTTCATCAAAATAATCAAATTCTGACAATCAAAGAGGCGAATTCATCAAATTAATCGATTTCTTAGAAGATTTCGAGGTAATTTCCAGGTAATTTCATATTATTTGATGAAAAATTGATTTTCTTAACTTCGTTCATTAATTGATGATATAATGATCAAATTTGAACAAAATCGAACTGTTTTGTAAATTTATAAGGATCAAAACTGAAGTATTTCGTTAGTTTAGGGTTTGAATTCGATCAAAACTGAGCAATTGAGCAATTTCGTCATTCGCGGTGTAAAATTTGTTGATTTTGTTTAATTACATCCAAAAAATGATCTAATGATATCTACTAATGATAGTTTGGATGAAGATATGCAATGTCCTGTTTTTATGCAAGATTAGTAGGTATTATATTACCACGTTTTTCATAGCTAGAGTACCAAATCGACCATTTGGCCTATCTTCAACAATCAATGATATTAATCCAAACTATCATATTCTCAAAGACGGTAAGTTGTATCAGTTGAAGTGTTGTACTTGCAGGCTACAATAAGCAAGTACAACAATGTAAGGAGTTTCTTATGAAAAGTTGCTGCAACAGTGATGAAAATTTTATACATAAACAAGAATGAACTAATGAAGTAATGTGGATTAGGGAGAAACATTTAATAGATCACCTATTTTGTTCTTTGCCTTATTTTGTGAATCTCAGTCCTTGTGTTGTGAATCCTAGAGCTTGTTTTGTGAACTTGTAAGATAATTTTCTAGAACTTGGTCACCATAAGTGTTAGGAATCACCTATTTTGCTCTTTACCTTATTTTTGTGAATCTCAGTCCTTGTGTTGTGAATCCTAGAGCTTGTTTTGTGAACCTGTAAGATCATTTTCTAAAACTTGGTCACCATAAGTGTTAGGAATCACCTATTTTGCTATTTGCCTTATTTTGTGAATCTCAGTTTTTGTTTTGTGAATCTCAGACATTGTTCAGTGAATCGTAAGGCTTGTTTTGTGAAACTTGCTCATCATAAGTGGTTAAAGTCGCCTATTTTGCCCTTTTCCTTATTTGGTGAATCTCAGACCTCGTTTTGTGAATCTCAGACCTTATTCTGTTAATCTCAAACCTTATTATGTGAATGTCACTTAGAGCTTAATTTGTGAACTTAGAAGCTAATATTCTTAAATTTTGTTATAAGTGATAAGAGATAACCTGTTTTGCTCTTCTCCTGATTTTGTGAATCTCGGTCCTTATGTTGTGAATCTTATAGCTTGTTTTGTGAACCTGTAAGATAATTTTCTAAAACTTGGTCATTATAGGTGTTAGGAATCACCTATTTTGTTCTTTGCCTTATTTTGTGAATCTCAGTCCTTATTTTGTGAATCTCATACCTTATTTAGTGAATCTTAAGGCTTGTTTTGTGAAACTTGATCATCATAAGTGGTTAAAATCACCTATTTTGCTCTTTTCTTTATTAGGTGAATCTCAGACTTTGTTTTGTGAATCTCAGACCTTGTTAAGTGAATCTTAGAGCTTGTTTTGTGAAACTTGGTCATCATAAGTGGTTAAAATCACGTTTTTGCTCTTTTCCTTATTTGGTGAATCTCAGACCTTATTTTGTGAATCTCATATCTTATTCAGTGAATCTTAAGGCTTGTTTTGTGAAACTTGATCATCATAATTGGTTAAAATAACCTATTTTGCTCTTTTCTTTATTAGGTGAATCTCAGACTTTGTTTTGTGAATCTCAGACCTTATTCAGTGAATCTTAGAGGTTGTTTTGTGAAACTTGGTCATCATAAGTGGTTAAAATCACGTTTTTTGCTATTTTCCTTATTTGGTGAATCTCAGACCTTATTTTGTGAATCTCATACTTTATTTAGTGAATCTTAGGGCTTGTTTTGTGAAACTTGGTCATCATAAGTGGTTAAAATCACCTTTTTTGCTCTTTTCTTTATTCGGTGAATCTCAGACTTTGTTTTGTGAATCTCAGATCTTGTTCAGTGAATCTTAGAGCTTGTTTTGTGAAACTTGGTCTTAAAATCACCTTTTTTGCTCTTTTCCTTATTTGGTGAATCTCAGACCTTATTTTGTGAATCTCATACCTTATTCAGATTTTAAATGCATATAATGTGCCTTATACGGTCATCGACGGAACTAGTTTGTCTTCAGATCAATAGAATTGGTTTTTCGCGCTTTATAATCCGTAACTATAACTATGTTATCATAATAGGATATTGTGTTATAATACCTGGCTTTTGTGTCACAGAATATTATTTGGCTCTATGGAATAACGTAACAAGTTAATAGAATAACACGGTTACTCTATGTGATAACATGACAAGTTCTTTGAATAACACTACATGCTCTTTGGAATAACATGAGAAACATATGACTCGAATACTCGGGTGAAGTGGTGACTTATAAACTTATATTGTGGCCATTACATCAACTGTAGTGTGTTGGTGGAATATTCAGTTTCTACTAAACTAGCTCATTAGCTCAATTGGTAGAGCATTTGTGCAATTGCACAAAGGATGTAGGTTCAATTCCTACATGAGCTTCTATTATCAATATATGTAACATAAGTGTTACTTTATCAAATAAACAGTGTTATTATATATACGAAACAATGTTACATTATCAAATAACTAGTGTTATTCTTAGCTAGCATCACTTTGTTCGATAATTATTGTTACCACATAGAACAACTAATGTTACTACAAAGTGTAACTAGTGCTTTATATATGTTCGTCTATGTGGGGCTCGAACCCACACCATGTGCAATAACACGTTGCTCTACCTTTTGAGCTAATAGACGACAATGGCCAAATCCGATATGAAAGTAGACAAATAACAACTTATACTCGTAGATAAGAATTTTTCAACCCAAACTAGCACTAACAAGGCTCAGTGAGTCAGTGCATGTGTAGCCCTTTTCAGGTATAGTAGAAAACCTCTACTACATTCGGGTTAGTCCAATGTTAAATTACATATGTAAATGCCTTAAAATTCCATGTTAACATCCCAAGACACCCCTATCTCCATTTATTAAGATTCCACAGTTAAGCTGAAAAGTATTGACAATATGCTATGTATCCATGAACATACCATTTAAAACATGACCATTTTACAGCAGCTTCAAAATCAGACCAGACTTGCAGGCATGATAGCTCCTAACTACGAATGAGTTGGGGTGCCCCACAGGTACCAAATGAAAGCTGCAAGTATTTGAGTTAGCTTTCACCTCCAACAAGAATCACCCCAAAATCTTGCCTGGTTTGGGAGATATGTCCAACAAATATCGTCTTGCATTCATGTCATTCAAAATATCAGATACTTGTCGTACTTCCTCTAATTTAATGCACCTTCCTAGAATAGTCATCAATAGCCTACCAATATATCGTTGATCTTAGCAATTTACATAGTACGATCCAAATGATATACAATGCCAAAAAAAGGTTGAGAATTGGGCCTGCAACAAACAAATTCTACAATAATGTAAGACACAAATCATGAAACATGCTACATTTCATATGGAGTACTATTTTAATGTGAGACTAGTTATCACCTATTTTGCTCTTTTCTTTATTAGGTGAATCTCGGACTTTGTTTTGTGAATCTCGAGACCTTGTTCGGTGAATCTTAGAGCTTGAATTTCATCAAATACTTCGAAATGGACAAAGCTAAGAATTTCATCAGGTATAACATAGTACAGAGTAATAATATCAATAGAATAGCACAATTTTAACATTACCGTAATATAACTCAAGAATGCAGAAGATTAAGTCTAAAAATTCAGCTAAAAATGCAATCAAACGCTATGAAATTCATTAGGCACATAATAAGATTGCGATCCTACAACATAATATTCAACTGATTACAAAGTTGAACGAAAAATTGAAATCAATAACTGAAACACATATACAAAAACATTTAGAGAAAAATATTCAGAAATCCGAACATAAATACAAATTCAAAACCGACAACAAAAGTATACTAACTATCATAAATAATTCACGAATTTCGACACAATTGACGAACTATAAACCAGATCAAGTTAGGGTTTCGACATTTAGCCATTTAGGAATCAATTGAAACTAATAGTTTTACACATAAATCGAAAAAAATTAATGTACAAAGGCACATAAAGGTAAATAAGAAAGAATTTAAACAAATAAAAGACTCACCAAAGATCATAGAACAAGCTTGAAGAAGATAGAAAGACGTATGATTGTAAATTTGTAATTGAGAGGAAAAAAGAGGAGAGAGAAAGTGAAATGGACAAATGAATGGATCTCACCGAGTGAAGAAGCGCGTGTTTTCTTATTGGAAAAATAAGGGGGGACACGTGGCATCATCCTGGGAGTCTATAATTATTAGATCTGACGGTTTAGAAGGTGTCCAACCGCCTCACCCTAAGAAGTGTGCCTCACATGATTCAATCTCTCTCTCTCTCTCTCTCTCTCTATATATATATATATATATATATATATATATATATATATATATATATATATATAAGTATAGAAAAATCTTACGAATATAGTATAGTATATTTTCTCATTAGTAATCGGGTTGGATGTTGAGCTAGGTGCGAAAAAGATAGTGTACTTCTTACAATGTTATTTGTCCAACATTGAATAATAATGTAGGTGTTGTTAATATATAATGCATAAATAGTCAAATTGTCCCACATTGGAAAATTAACAAAAAGTTGGGTGAACCTTTGATTATAAATAGGAGTCATTTTTAGAACTTATATATCAACCCAAAATCTTTTGAGTCTCTTAATAAGTATATGATCACTAAACAAATTCAATGTTAAGTATCAACAAAATGTAGTCTACCATATTCATCACACGTATTATCTTTTATTTTTCTTTAAAAGAGATATTTTAATTATATTGATTAGACATATAAACATTGAATTTGTTTAGTGATCATTACTATTTGAAAGGTGGGTATGTGGTTCAAATAAAATATATATTGATTTGTTGAATGTGGCACGAGTTAGCGCTTTAATTTCACACCTATCATTATAATAATCAGAACACCTTATTGATAATGTTTTATCACTTTGTTTTAATACTCCCTCTCATCCAAACCAAAGGTAACACTTGCCTTATTCGGACCATCCAAACCAAACTACCCATTCCTTTTTTGGTAAAAAGCATTAGTAAAGATCCTTCATACACCTTTATTATTTACATAAAATGCCATCAAGTTTGTGGCCCTCTTTTAATTAAGCTACTAGTGGGCCTACTTTAATTTCAATACTACCCTTACCTTTTCCCTATTTTCTTAAAACTTGTGCTCCCTCTCATGTTACCTTTGGTTTGGATGGGAGGGAGTATAATCAAAGTCATTAACCCGTACGAAGTACGGGTTTTCAAACTAGTTCCTTAGGAAATCTCACTTCTCATGACTTTGGCAACCAAACAAGTGCTAATATTGTAATTCATGGGATTTTGAAAATTTCATGAATTTAAAGGGGTAACCAAATATTTATTGCGAAGATTCAACATACATAAAGAAGATTTAATTAAATTTCAACTTTTGGCAACATTTCGTTGAATCTCCAAGCTGAAAGAATTCAACTTTTGGCAACATCTCATCGACCTTCCTTTTGTTTGAACAAGGAGTTTCATAGTCTGAAATACAAGATTTCTATACAATTCTTGACCCAATTTTCATTACAAGTCATTCAAAACCGTGATCCATTGGCAGTGCTTGCACTGCTATTTGCAAATGTAGTGATATAAATTTACAAACTTGCTTATTCTTCATTGAAATGCTAAACTTAGTATTTTTTTACGCAAATTCTTGTTTTAAACGGCCATATGTGATCATTTTATGGTTAAATGTAACCACAATTTAGAGTAATTTGTTTTTCAATAATAGTCATATTTGACTGTAAAATGATTACAAAATCTCGTCCTCAATTGTTGTTCTGATGAGTCATGACCTTTTTGTTTAAACATAAATTCAAGAGAGAATCTGACGCAGGAGCCTTGCATGATTAGGTCCCGAAACAGTTAAAATATTTTAGAGTAAACGCAAGCCATATCCAGTTATCTATCCTTTTAAGTCTATTATTATTTTAGTACAAAGATTTCACGTCTTCCTCTCACTCAAACCTTGCTTCCATTTTTCTTGTTGGATTCACGGTAAAGCTACGCAATTAGAAAATGGCTTTGTAGCTTTATTACCACTTCTAAACATTTTAGGTAAAACAACCAATTTACGTCGGTTGATGACTGAATAATTTCTTATATATTATTCCTTAGAATTGTCACGTACAAGGGGAGTACACGAATTGGCCCCTTGATTTTCACATGTAATAAGGCCCAAGTATACTTTACATGTTCATCTAGTTTAAGGAAGTATATGGGGAGACTTTTGAGAATCGTTGGAAGTAGTTCTTATGATATTATTGATGATGATTGTTGTTAGTAACACCTAAAAAAAACTGGTTGATTTAGTATACATGGTTTGTGGGATTTCACGTATGCTCGGATGTTTATCTATTGTACACCAAAAATTGTGACTGCGGGTTCCCTCGTTATCCAAAAAATAAATTCAATCCAACCCAATCTATCTACTCTAGTATTCCACTCTAATATTTTAACGTAATTTATTTTCGCAGCACATTTTTTAATTAATAGTGCTTTATGCAATTTACTTTCCAAACTTTTCATTTGTGTACCCCTAACTAAGAACACATCCAACCTAATTCTCTAATATTTTAACGTAATCGAATCTCATTTACCTTGCTAGTTAGGTCGAAGCCTCTTAAATGGAATCGTACCGATATTGCAAACAATCACAAGTCACAACCTATTCAAAACATGCAGAGCTAATGTGGACAGTGTAATACATCACTATTGTATTTGTTTCTAATCGTATACGGAGTAAACGGACAATTTCAAATATACAAGTTACTACAACCACTGAGTCCAAAATTTTTTAGACATTTGTATATTCTCACAAACCTCGTTATAAATGCTCAGAGATCGAAAATAAGAGTTAGTTTAAGTAATAAGAGCTTTTTTACTCCAACCATAAAATTAGGGGATCGATTCCCACCCGTAACATAAGTAGGCTCATTTAACCAAAATAACGAAACAAAAAAATATATGTCCAGAGATTGGATACTACTTTAACCTAAAATTAGTTAAGTGTGTGTTTGGCCAAGTTTGTAAAAGTGTTTTTGGACTCGAAAATAATTTTTGGCCAAACACATAGTTTTCTAAAAGTTAAACAAAATTTTTAAAAGATAAAAATCCATATTTTTGCCCATAGAAATAGAAGCAAATATTTATTGTTCTTGCTTTTGAAAAACACTTTTAAAAAATTAAGTTTGAAAAACAAAAACTCATTTTTGAGAATCGAGGTCAAACATGCTCTAAATTCCAAATGACTTATGAAAACAGGGCTAATTTTCTGGGTTATAAAAAAATATTCTACGTAATAAATGTGCCTAAAAATACGTAAGAAACTTGACCTAGTTTAACAAACACAAAAAATACTTCTGTGATTAGATTATGTGATTTAATCTTCATAATAATAATGGAGTTGTTATTATAGGCTTGAATGAATAGAATGATACTCTATCTAAAACACTGTAAAGAGGTGGGACATGTGTTGACAAACACTTCACGAAAGGAGCATGCTACCCCTACACTCCTTGTGTACTCCCTTCTATTTTAAATAAGTGTCCATTTGAATATTGGCACGAAAATTAAGGAATATAGTTAAAATAATGAAAATTATTTTATAGGGGTAAGAATATAAGAGTTAAATAATGAAAAGTATTGAATATGATGGGTTATAGGTAGTTGTGTTGGTAAATAAAGAAAATAGCTAGGGGTAGGAAAGTAAAAAACCATGTTCAAATATGGTAAATGGGACAGTTATGTGAATAGACGTAAATGATAAATAGAACAGTTATTTAGAATAGGAGGGAGTATATACCATCCAGTTTAATCTAGATTCGAATTAGATAGGACCATTAAAACGACAAAACTTCCCGTCACGAGTTTTAACGCTACCCCATTTTCAGGAGTCCGGATTCAAGCATGACTTATCTAATTAAGTTAAAACAACCCCTTGTCAATTCTATTAGAAGTGTGAACCAGAAAAAATTGAATGTATGAGAAGTCTCACCAAATAATTGATGTGATTGACAAGCAGCGATTATTTTAGCAATCAAACGATATACTCAACGTCACAAACATTGGTTAGAAGATTAGTGTCTTATCCAATTACATAATCTAATGCCCAACACAAAATCTCATTGAAGACGGTGATATCCGTCACAAGCTTGTGACGGATACCGTTTTTTTTCACAAAATACCCATGAAAGGTGAGTGGGGAAACACATGGAGGGTGCTCCCACCTTGTCCCCTCTCCCTTTTTGTGAGAGGTCTTCAACTTGTGACGGAATTAGCCCATTACAAGCAAGACGCTTTAAATGCCCAACACAAAGGGGTACGTATACTTAATTGATATTGGTATCATTGATTACTCTGATTATTACTAGATTAGCATCATTATGATTAGTCACTCGACTTTAAATTAGTTTTCTAGACTTTGAATCAATGTTAGAATTAAAGTTTTATTGTTACGGTACAAATTAGTATTGTCATCGAATGACATGCATTGTCATAATCTACATTATTACTCTTAAGAAGAAAGCATTTTTGAGCCACCAATCCAATTATCCAAAGTACAAAACGAACATCATCCTAAACAAAAATTTGTAATTATTATTAGGATTAGAGAATTGGAAAGATTATATGAATGTTATTACGTAAAATGAATTGTGTTTGTACAAGGCTATTACTCGAGTTTATATACTCAACTATACAATATGAATACGGGAAATAAAAGATCATACAACAGCTAGAAAATCGTCTTAAGGAAGGCAAAGAATAGTTACCATATTTACAATCTATGGAGCCGTTGGAGCCTATGTTTGAGGCTCGTATCCCCCCCCCCCCCCTCCTCTCAAGTTGACTCGTGTAAGTTTGAAACGCCCAACTTGGATGGTAAGTTGTCGAAAGGTATGCGGCCAAGAGCTTTGGTGAAAATATCGGCTAGCTGAACTTTAGTGTGGACGTAGCTCGATTTAATAATGCCTTTCACGATCTCGTCCCGAATAAAGTGACAATTCACCTCAATATGTTTAGTGCGTTCGTGAAAAACGGGATTGCGTGCTATGTGTAGAGCCGATTGACTATCGCATGAGAGCTCGATAGGGTGGTTGTGTGAAATGTCGAGTGATTGAAGGAGGCTTTTTAGCCATTTGAGTTCACATACCCTATATGCCATGGCCCGATATTCGGCCTCAACGAATGATTTAGAGACCGTTGATTGCGTCTTTGTTTTCCACGAAATAGGAGAGCCACCGAGAAAGACGATGTATGTTGAGAGAGACCGTCTACTCGTTGCACAACCCGCCCAATCTGAGTCACAATATGCATGTAAGGTCAGGTTGGTGCTAGATGGAAGGAGGAGACCTTGTCCCGGTTTGTTTTTCAAATAGTGTACCACGTGAAGGGCAGCTTGCCAATGGTCTATGCGAGGGGCATGCATGAACTGGGCGAGGATATGGACGGAATATACCAGTTAAGGACGAGTTATGGTAAAGTAGACAAGACGGCCAACGAGACGTCTATATGGCTGTGGGTCGTTTATTGGAGGGATTCGGATTCTGTGAGCTGGTGGTTGGGATCCATGTGTACGGACGCGGGCTTCGAACTAAGGAGGCCAGCTTTTGTGAGGATGTCTAAAGCATATTTGCGTTGTGAAACAAAAATCCCGCTTGAATTACGAGAAATTTTCAAACCGAGAAAGTATTTGAGGGGACTTAAGTCTTTCATGTGAAAACAGTTGCTTAGATATTCTTTGAACCTCGTGATCTTACTTGAGTTGTTGCCACAAATAACCAAGTCATCGACATAGACAAGGACGTGTATTTCGGTACCTGTCTTAGTGATGGAGAATAGCGAATGGTCGTAGAGGCATTGTGTGAAGCTATATTTGACAAGAGCGGGAGCAAGTTTAATTGACATACCAACATCGGGGAGCTTGTCGAAGACCGTAGAGAGACTTTTGGAGATGACAAACCTTGCCATCGTTGGAAGGATTGAACCAAGGTGGTGGTTTCATATAAACTTCTTTTTGGAGATCGCCATGAAGAAAGGCGTTGTGGACATCCATTTAGTGGATATCCCACTTCTTTGAGGCGGCAATAGTGAGAAGAGTACGGACGGTAACCATCTTAATTGTACAAGCAAAAGTTTCTGTGAAGTCAACCCCCTCAATTTGACGATTACCCATGACAACAAGACGACCTTTGTAACGTTCGATGGACCCATCGACAAGATATTTGATTTTGTAAACCCATTTACATCCAATGGCCTTCTTGTGAGGCGAAAGAGTCTTGAGTGTCCAAGTGTTATTTCGCTCGAGAGCATCAATTTCACTTTTCATCGCAACTCGCCATTGTGGTACCTGCATTGCTTCGTGAAACGTATTCGACTCATGATTTTTGCTCACGACTGAAGGAAATGTAGATTCATATACATGTTAACATACTCTTATATGTCTAAATAATTTGTCATAAAATTAAATACGGATTTTATGCATGCAAACAATATGATATAAGAGAAGAGAAATCATGTCCTTACATTGATTATTTCGGATTAATGGGCACAAGAGAGATCACCTTTCTCTCTTGTTCTTGAGCTTTTCCTTATGGAAGAACAAAGATCTAAGTATAAGATCTCTCCCCAAGCTTTATACCCAAGGCTTAACACTTAATCTAATTAATATTATAAGTACTAGTATAATATTAATCTTAGTAGAAAATTGAACCAAAACTTTATAAATCTCATAAAAGTTTCGGTTTTAGTAGAGAGGAAGAGGAGGATTTTTCTTCTCTCTAGAACTATTATTTTTGGATGAGTAAAAAGTGAATGAACAATACAATTACATTATTGTATATGAGGTAAAAATTAAGAGAAAAACCAAATGTTTTTCTCTTCTTAAAAACCGGACAAGGGTAGTGGGAGGAGAGCCAATGCATGGAAAAATTGTTCTTTACAATAAACCATAGGGTTGCATGGCTAGTTACTAGGGTAATCATCATGCCCTCCACTAATTATAATCAACATATAATTAGCTTAAAACTCCTCTAATTTTCGGCCCACTTGAGTTAATATGGATTCCATATTATTTTTGTCAATTGTCAATATGTCACATGTCACATGTCACATAAATTTGTTATGTATTTTTAACATATTAAAAATCAACGTATCATCAAAAATACGTCACATACAAAAATCGACTTAGTAATTTCATAATTACTTGTGCCAAAAATTTTACCATTTATAAATCACAACTGATTGTATTTATAACAATTCATTCAATTTAATTGTTACATTAAACAATTATTTCATCCGAGTAATGATACAATTCAATTACTCAGATCGTATCTTATTTAATCACATTTCAATTTGATACGTAAATTTTACTTCCAAAATCGTCCATCAATTTTCAAGTAATTTAATCAACTCGTAACGTTATACGATTAATTAAATAATCAATTAAGTGTATTGCCCTATAGGTATGACCTAGGGGGTCAACTGATCACCACCGTCACACGACAGTAATGTCAAACTCTAGTCAGCCAATCATTACCGATATATGTTGACCAGTTGACAATAAAATTACTTCCCAATTGTATTCTTTAAAATGAGATTTAATAATGATATTTAAATCACATGATCGCACTATTGTTGAGGACACATTTCCCAACAATCTCCCACTTGTCCTCGACAAGTGTGCGTTCACCAATTCTCTTGTCCTATTACTATCTCCCACTCAATGCAAGGTCTCTTTCAGTCGTACTTGCAAGTGATCATATCGAGAGTGGTTTCCTCGATCCGAGAATAACCGATTGACCGGACTTATCTATCATAGATACTTTCCGAGCGTGGCCACGCATTTCCGCCATTACTCATCGAGTGGCCCCGAGATATTGTTTTAACCCGACAAGGGGTGGACAATTCCTATCGCACTCATTCCCTTCGACTAGCCACAGCCATCATAACCCAAAATATGCCCATTTGACCCCATTTACGAAGGTCGTAGTAACACAAATCAAAGTTAATCCGAAATCGAGCCATCTTAGGTGAATAGTCTTTAGTCAAAAGAATCGACTCATTTGAATACTATAGCAGCTCTCGCCACGACCAGGCTATATAAATTTGCAGAACTCTATAAGCGGTCATAAGGCCCGACAAGGTGTTCCTAACATCTGCCTATGTGATCGACTAGTCATCTCACATGACCGTATGGCACTTGAACTTGCCATCAATCGCATCACACTCTAGTCACTTCGAGACGTCACCTCATACAAGTGACTATGGGCGAATACAATGCTAATCCGTGTTCACTTTAACGGGGTTCAATTGTCTCCACAACCCGTTTGGATGTAACAAAGTATAATAAAAGAGTTTTAAAATAAAACTCGAACGACAAATGCGATTATCACACATGAATAGTCAATGCTCGATTACTATTTCATGTTCTATAATCTAATTTGATCTTGTACGTAGTTGTTCATTTCAATTCAATTGAAATTACATGACTCATCATGTTTAGCCTTTGAGAAGGCTTTGGTTAGTAGGTTTTATCAATTTCTTGTACCTTACTCAACCTCACTACATACTCGTTTTCCTTTGTAACGTATACATTTGCATTACAAAACTTTCTGAGTACGTGTCGAGATCCAATCAAGACATAGGCCCTCTAGCCTAAGAATAGCTCCCACTGTTTTCACAGTGTGCGGGACTCATCTTTCTTGCACATCTCATGATCGCAAGTGTACTCAATTTCCGTTATAAATATCTCTCATTGTTCTTTATTGCCTAGAACGATTCTAGAAAATCTACTTCTTAATTAACATTGCCACAATGGTATCTTAACCATCCTAGTGTGTTTTGATTATGGTTTTGTCGGAAACCATGCGCAATCTCAATTGTCAATTGTCACTTGTGTAACACCCTTACACAATATTGCATCATAAACACTTTGCTTTACTTCCTTAATGCTTCTGCATGCACTTAAGGGTAATCTTTATGGCTTACTTGGCAAGGATTACTTAAATTCGATTTTGAAAACAATTCATCATACTCAAAGCATATGAAGTGTTATACATCATTTTTCATTTAATTGATCCGGCAGCGGAAGCAAATGGAATCAATCAAATATGTTCAAATTAATTGAACTAGTCATGAATCTTATCAACATAAGACTTCTTATTGACGCTAATATCATGTGGATTTATCTTCATAAATCCGGATATTCAAGATGTATTATAATACTCCAAAAAGTCTTAAATCATTCTCAATGATCAATATGTCATCCACATATCGGACTAATTAAAACTTCCGTAACTCCCACTAAACTCCATGTATAAACACAACTTCTCGACTTATCGAGAAATGTTTTATCACATGATCAAAATGTTGATTCTAACTCATTGATGTTCTACTTAAGACCCTCTCTTAAGTTTCACATTATCTTAGGATTGCAAGAATCTACTAAACTCATGATATGTATTGAATACATTCCTTCTATCGAAGAAGTGAGTTTTAGATTCACTCGCTATGTATTTCATAACCTCATAATGAAACACAATCCCTAAGAAGATCCAAATAGACTTAAGCATTTCAATTAGTGCAAAACCCTTTGCAACCAATCTTGCTTTGAAATATCTCTTTATTAGTGCAAAACCCTTTGTCACTAATCAAGCCTTTTCGTTTCGGATTTTCATGGCTCTAAGCCTTGTATTGAGTTGTGACTTAAACACTCTTATGTAAGTCATATGTTCATTACTTTCTAGAAGTAATCAACTTGAATCAACCAATTTCTTTTGTAAGTTATAAGCTCTTTACTTTCTCAAAAGTAGCATGAATTCATCATTTTTAACAAGTGACGAATTTAACCTCCTAGGTTTTGAAGAAACAATGTCTTAATCAAAACGTCTCATGTAGCCAAGAAAGACCAGTTTCTTGCGACATAACATTCTCTGTGGCATTCTTTGTGGCTCTTGAATAATTTCTCCCACTCTGTCTTCTAAAAATAAACTTGTATTTTAGAAAGACAGCTTCACGAGCCGCAAACCCGTCGTACTCGTGATAATTTGAGAGGGAAAAATGAGCATTTGTTTCTTGAGAAAACTTACAAACATGGTACCCTTACCATTTCATATCACATATGATTCGATTTAGCGGAAAAATAATCTAGACAAAATGATAAAATCCCCAAAAGGATCAAGTAACTCAAAGTAACTTGATCGAAGTCCAAACCTTATCAAATAGCGTTTGAATTCTTATCCAATCATACATTATCCCATAATGCGTGTTAAGAGAGATTAATTTGTGATACTATATCACAATTCATTTGGCTTATATCAAAGTCTTCACTTTGATAATCCCATCACGACTAAATCGTGATTACTTGAACTCTTTGAATTTCTTCAAAGATTTCTCTATTTACCTTATTAAGTGAACATATTAGTGTCAACTTAAATCGTTGGTAAAAGATAATGATCAACCTATTTTGGATCGTTGATTTACAACCTCGATCTCCTTTTCAACCAAAAGGCACGAGACATCTTGCTTTGAATACAAGATACGCATAAACCATTAACAATCTAATGGCTTCAAGAGTACTCGATAACTCTTTGCGTTCATCATTCCAGAATTTAAGGTTTAATCTTGGGTTACCAATTTGAGTCTTACATCATCTACATGATATATCATTCTAGTTTGGTTTAGAATATATTCACCTTGATAATGGGCCAGCCATACATCAAATCGTGGTGTATAGGGTCACAAAAGTGAAACCTCTTTTGTATCTTAACAAGTTTATATTCTTATTTAGAGTTAATGCACTTAATAGTCATAATTAAGTACAACTTTAAATCCAAAAACTAGATTGAGTACACAATTACTCTATCTCTCGACTTCATTGTTGCTAGTCGTCATATTCTAATCATCCTATGTATCAAACATAATGATGAAAACCACCACCGGTTTCTAATATTGACGAAGTAATACTAGCAAAAATTTATGTTTAATCAAATAAACATTTAAAGAAGAAGGTCCCATTAGATGTCCCACAACTAACTTGTTGATTCTTCAATAATTTGGGGTAGTTTCCTTTCTCGTGTCCAACATTTGAGACAATGGAAACTTTATCGGTCGGGATTGATAGGTTTAGTATCGTCATTCTCAACAACTTTACTTTTAACATTACCTTGTATCAATTCCATTATAATCTTTACTTCTTGAACCTCGTCCTCATCTTAACAGGTTAAGAGAATGCTCCCACTCATTTCAATGAGTCTTTGCTTTGAGAAGCAAAATTGAATTCATGAAGAACACTCTTCATTTGTTCGTTTTAGTCTTAAAAACTTTCATTGAGGTGGTTGCGATATTTTGGTCAATTACGAATTCTTGACAAAACTAATTACCAAAATAATTTATCGCTTCAAGGTACTTAATTCAATTAAGTATATGAATAACAATCCATTGTAAGTAGAAGTGTTAGTCAAGAATCAAAAACCTGTTTGATAATGAATAACTTTAATCTATACTCTTTACAAGAGATCCTTAGCAATGGTTCATACGAGGTCTTTAGAAGAAAATTCAAATTTTGTCTTTAGTTACGATGTTTTAATGGAGATTTGAATCAAAAACGAAATGATATCGTATATGAATTGTGGTAAAGAAATAGAACAATATAAAAACGGAATAGTGGAAAACTTAACATTTATCGTTTTATTAATACTTGTAAACAAGTATAGCATTTACATAGTGACCTCTACCCAACTATGATAAATGATTCCAAGATCCAAATTCATATTAACTTGGGCACGGGGTAGCCGATGAAACCCTTATCAATATAACTCGGTGGATTAACTCTTTAATCGATTCTACTTTTAGAACTCTCGGTCGATAAATTTACTCTAATATTTATCTATAGCCCAAAACACATCAACAAGGGCACGGGGTAGCCGATGAAACCCTTATCAATTACTTTTGTTGAGTTCAATCCAAATTTCGAATAAATGTGTCCATTATCCAAACCCACATTAACTTAGGCACGGGGTAGCCGATGAAACCCTCATCAACATGAATTCGGTGGATTAACATTTATCACCCACTTCCCCTACGTAACAAGGTTTGTACCCCGGGGTAGCCGAGTGCACTCCCTCGCGAAATAGGTTTTCATGGTTTCTACTATTTGGTAAGGCTATGTCTCAATTAGTTGTTTTAGCGAGAGGTCATGTCAATTTATTATCTATCACGTTTTAAGTGAACTAAAGCGGTGAACTACGATAATTCGAATTGACACGGTCGATAAACTTGATAAAATAACAATGCATGTTTAGTTATGGCGATTTAGCGATGCATGTGACATAAAATAAAATGCAAGCATAAAGATAAATAAATCCTAGTATGGCCTTCCTAAAATAGAAAAACTATTAATCTATTACATATTCGGAAACCAACTCCATTGGTCCCTTGAACTTCGGTTGTGACACGCATCTCGAGGTAACACCGTCTTTATGTATCGCCATTCTTGAAGTAATCCGTCTTTTGGAACTCCTAATGAATAAAATTACATAATAAATTACATAATTTCCTATTATACATTTGTAACTAAAATAAAAAAATCTATTAAATTACAAAACGGTGATACGAGATCACAATAAAAATTACAACCGAATCGATATTCCCATACATTTCGGGAAATACCAATTAAAATCTAAGGCCATACTAAGTAAAATTACATAATTCAAAATTACATAAATTAAAATTATGACAATCATAAAGAAAAATGCAGCATTATAATATGTATGAACATGCTCAATTTTTATGCTAAATCGCCTTTTAATTAGCCAATATCGTATATTACTCTTGTTTTTACTGATTTGTGATTTCAACATTTTATAATCACAAAAATACATAAACTCATATTTATGCATAAGTTAATTACCCTAACCTCTTAGGACTCAAAATATAGTCTTCACTAATAATTTGACCATAATTAACCTTTATTTACAAAATTGTTCATAAATGGACCAAAATTACAAAAATAAGCCATTAAACTTCAAATAAATCCAAAATTTCAAATAAATTCAAAATTTGAAATTTAAATTCATGAACATTCTGGAAAAATCCATGACACTCATAATGTTCAAAATCTTAGGTTAAAAATTTCGAAAAATTTCCGGAAAAACAATGTTGCGGTTTATCGATATTTAATAAAATAATCATAAAAACATGGAAAAATTATTTTCATTAACTTTTCAATTTTAGATCTGAAAAATACAATAAAATGCAACATTAGACGTTTTTCCTAAGTCATAGATTATGTTTTATTAATTTTCCACTAATAATGTCACTATTTATGCTATTTTTCTTCAAAAATTCATAAATCATGCTAAAAGACTTCTTTATAGCCAATTATTTTACACACATCTTGTAAAATTGCATGTGACAACATATAAATTTTCTATGACCAGATTCAAAATTTAACTCATATTAACCTATTTTTCTCTTAAATCCATATTTAATAATGAAAAATTCATTTTTCGAGCATAACAAGTGCAAAAAATTATGAAAAATTACAGGTTATCTCAAAATAATATATGTGATAACATATCCAAAGATCAACTTAAAATTCGAAGTATAGCTAATTTTTAGACCAAAAATGACATTTTTTACTCATAAAATCACATTTAAATGCCATTATTGTAAATTATGAACAATAAAAATCCGAAAAATTAACCAAAATATCCTAAAACACTTTAGGACCAGAAATATTAACATGCATGTAATAATTTCGTGATATATCATAATAACACAAATTTTACAAGTTTTATTTTGTTATTCATATAACTCGGAAAAACTTTTAACCAATTTGCATGCAAACAACCGTGGCTCTGATACCGATTGAAGGAAATGTAGATTCATATACATGTTAACATACTCTTATATGTCTAAATAATTTGTCATAAAATTAAATACGGATTTTATGCATGCAAACAATATGATATAAGAGAAGAGAAATCATGTCCTTACATTGATTATTTCGGATTAATGGGCACAAGAGAGATCACCTTTCTCTCTTGTTCTTGAGCTTTTCCTTATGGAAGAACAAAGATCTAAGTATAAGATCTCTCCCCAAGCTTTATACCCAAGGCTTAACACTTAATCTAATTAATATTATAAGTACTAGTATAATATTAATCTTAGTAGAAAATTGAACCAAAACTTTATAAATCTCATAAAAGTTTCGGTTTTAGTAGAGAGGAAGAGGAGGATTTTTCTTCTCTCTAGAACTATTATTTTTGGATGAGTAAAAAGTGAATGAACAATACAATTACATTATTGTATATGAGGTAAAAATTAAGAGAAAAACCAAATGTTTTTCTCTTCTTAAAAACCGGACAAGGGTAGTGGGAGGAGAGCCAATGCATGGAAAAATTGTTCTTTACAATAAACCATAGGGTTGCATGGCTAGTTACTAGGGTAATCATCATGCCCTCCACTAATTATAATCAACATATAATTAGCTTAAAACTCCTCTAATTTTCGGCCCACTTGAGTTAATATGGATTCCATATTATTTTTGTCAATTGTCAATATGTCACATGTCACATGTCACATAAATTTGTTATGTATTTTTAACATATTAAAAATCAACGTATCATCAAAAATACGTCACATACAAAAATCGACTTAGTAATTTCATAATTACTTGTGCCAAAAATTTTACCATTTATAAATCACAACTGATTGTATTTATAACAATTCATTCAATTTAATTGTTACATTAAACAATTATTTCATCCGAGTAATGATACAATTTAATTACTCAGACCGTATCTTATTTAATCACATTTCAATATGATACGTAAATTTTACTTCCAAAATCGTCCGTCAATTTTCAAGTAATTTAATCAACTCGTAACGTTATACGATTAATTAAATAATCAATTAAGTGTATTGCCCTATAGGTATGACCTAGGGGGTCAACTGATCACCACCGTCACACGACAGTAATGTCAAACTCTAGTCAGCCAATCATTACCGATATATGTTGACCAGTTGACAGTAACAAAATTACTTCCCAATTGTATTCTTTAAAATGAGATTTAATAATGATATTTAAATCACATGATCGCACTATTGTTGAGGACACATTTCCCAACAACGACGGCTAAAAAACTTTTACGATTAGTAGAAAACTTTGCATAATCAATGAAATGAGAAATGGGATATCGTGTACCTGAAGACGATGATGATGCTGTGATGAGGTGAGTCGAGGGGCCAATCAGAGGGCGAACAAAGCCTTTGAGACGTGAACTCGGAATCTTAGGTCGATGTCCTTTCCCCATAGGTAGAGGGGCAGGAGGAGTTGCTGAAATTGTTTAGAATTGTTTGTGACGATGGGTGGTTCTTCGATTATGGATTGGTGAGATGAAGGGTCGTTGGGAGGGATGGGCTACGAGGATGACTGCCCCTGATTAGGTGGTGGGGACGATATGGAGGTAGTATCCACGGGTTGGGGAGTGGTTATGACAATGTGTTCAATTGGTGTGACGGTCTCATCGAGAAAGGAAGAGATCGTTTGGGGCGTGTCGTGGATATTTAGTAATTTGTATGGAAATTCATATTCGATAAAAACCACGTCACGAGATAGGAAATAGGTACCGGTATCCAAATCATAGACTCGCCAACCCTTTTTACCAAACGGGTAACCCAAGAAGACGTATTTCCGACCCCGAGGAGCAAATTTATCTCGAGAGCGATTAATGTTTTTGTCATAGCAAAGGCACCCAAAAGTGCGTATGTGAGACATGGGTGGTGTTTTATTAAAAAGAAGTTCGTGTGGAGTTTTGCCATTGTGAATAGAAGACGGAGTGCGATTGATAAGGTAAACGGCACCAAGAACACATTCCCCCCAAAAAAAATATAGGGAGGCTAGCTTGAAAAGAAGGGCACGAGCGACATTTAAGATGTGACGATGTTTATGTTCAACGCGACCATTTTGTTGAGGTGTGTCAACAATTGATGTTTGAAAAATTATCCCATTTTCGCGAAAAAAATTCTCAAGACATGTGAACTCGATTCTATTGTCGCTTCGAAGAATTTTTATTTTCTTTTGAAATTGTCGTTCGACCGTAGTAAAAAAAATTCAATAAAGTTTGACGAGTATCATTTTTACGGCATAATAAATAGACCCATGTAGAACGTGAAAAATCATCGACGATGGTTAAAAAATATTTGGACCCGCAAGATGCATTTTCGGAGTATGGACCCCATAAATCACAATGTAAAAGATCAAAAATACCGTCAGCCAAGTTTGAGGTTACGGGAAAAGGGGCGCGAGTTTGTTTTGCGCGATTACAGATATCGCAATGCTTACCATGAAAATTAGAAATAATGTTTGTTTTATTCAAAACCGGAAGAAAACGGGAAATATTTGAGGAAGGATGCCTCAACCTACGATGACAAAGCTCGACTGTATCAATGTTGCCGGTGGTATAAGCATGTACCTCGTTGGTACGAACACCCCTCAGATAATATAGCCCCTCTCTTTGTTCACCCGCACCAATCACCGTCTTCGAGGAACGGTCTTGGATTAAACAAAGTTGTTGAGAGAATTGTATAGTTAGAGACGTGTCAAGTGATAAACTTGAAACAGAAATCAAAGTACATTGTAAATTTGCAGCAAATAAAACATTTTGTAAAATAAGACGAGAAGATAGGTGAATATCACCGCTTTGAGTAGCAATAGTCAAGTCGTCGTTGGGTAAACCAACGGATAAAGGTGTGATATTATGAATGTTAGTAAACTGGGAAAGACAACCCGACATATGATGTGACATAACCGTATCAGTAATCCAAGATAAAGAAGAGAAATTACCGTTGAGATGATCATTAGACTCGGTTTTACGAGCCTTTCACATCTGGTTTATTTCCTCAAGTTCTTGGGGATGGATTTAGAGTATTAAAATCAAGCCTGTCAAAATCAGTGAGAGGAGAGCGAGAGGTGGAAGGAGCGTTACTAGTAGGAGCCGTAGAAATGGAGACCATATGAGCACAAGGGGCGGTACTCGTGGCTGGTGTTTTGTGGCGGTTTTATTGAGTTTGGCCGCGAGGATCGGGGACGAAAGTTGCCTGACTTAAATCAGTGGCGTTTGGGTCGATGTAAATACGATTCTGTGGTCTATCACCCCACCGGCCGAGGAATTTTCTCGTTACATTATAACATGTTCGAAGATAATCGCCGTGTTTTTGACAAGCAATGCAAAAAGGAGGATTAGGATTGTTATTTTTATTGGGGTTTGAGTCACGGTTTCCACCAGCCCCTGATAATTTCGAGCCATGGTTAACTCGGATAGCGAAGGCCATAGGTTCAGGCCGAGGTTCAGTCTTAGCAGTCGAGAAGGATCTAACCCCTTCTTCTTGTAAAAGACGATTGTAAACAAGATTAAGGTTAGGAAGCGGATCCGTCCCTAATATTTGGGAGCGAGCATTATCAAAACGATCATCTAAACCAATCAAGAAATCACGTACCCGTTTTTTTCTCACGCCGAGTTTCAAAAATACTTACCCAGTCGCATTGACACGGGTTGCAGGAGCATAACATGACGGAATTGCATCATGTTCCATCAAATTGTCCCACAGACTGGTGATGCGGCCGAAATAGGCCATGAGAGACTCCGTGGGATATTGACGGCAAGCCATGATTTCCGTTTGTAAGCGATAAATGTGAGCGTCATTACCTTGACATAAACGCTCCTTCATGTTGTTCCAGACTTGTTTTGGTTCAGGTCGATATGCGATAGATCGTCGAAAATCGTGTTCGATGGAATTGAAGATCCAAGCGGTGACAAGAGCATTCGTGGAGCGTCATGACTTGAACTCTGCCGCAGATTCCGGGGTTTTAGTGATTGACCCATCAATGTAACCCAATTTATCTTTAGCAAGGAGGGCAAGACGGAAGGCGCGAGACCATTCATCATAATTATTACCATTGAAAGCAACTTGTGTGATGTTGCTTCCCGGGTTTTCGACTTGAAGAACAGATACAGTGGATGAAGATTGTGAGGAAACAATTTCGGAATTTGTCATGATGATAGAGAGGACGAAAGAAGAAGATGACAGCAGAGGAATTAAACGATAAAAGACCTAGCTTATACCATATTAGAATTAGAGAATTGGAAAGATTATATGTATTACGTAAAATGAATTGTGTTTGTACAAGGCTATTACTTGAGTTTATATACTCGGCTATACAATGTGAATACGGAAATAAAAGATCATACAACAGCTAGAAAATCGTCTTAAGGAAGGGAAAGAATAGTTGCCATATTTACAATATATGGAGCCCTTGGAGCCTATGTTTGAGGCTCGTATTAATTATCAATTTATTGCATCTAGTGAGTATTTGTGAGATGCATGTCTTGTAATAACAATTTAGTGGTGTTCACCGGTCTAAAACTGGACCGGACCAGATGAACCCTCCTTACACTCAGACCGGATAACCACTAACCTCAGGATCGGAGACTGGACCAAAATCTTTCAGGTCTGGTTTTTTCCGGGTTTGGAATGGACCGGTTCAACTTGAAAGGGTAAGTTGAGTTTTTTTTTTTTTAAAATGTGGACTAGATCGGATTGCAGCCAGCCACCATATTTTTTTGGACCCGAGGACCGGACCGATATGTATCCGGTTTGGACCAAACCGATTGGCCCGAACCACTTTTTAAACACCTTTAGATAACATTAGGTGGTGTTTGGTAAGCGGCATATTGACCAATTTTTAGCAGCATATTCAAGGTTTTTAGCATATTGAAACAGCATATTTAGGGTTAATATGCGGCTTACCCTTGGTTAGCATATTCTAAACTAGGAAAATTTACCACATTTTACAAAGAAAACTAACAATCTACTAATGGTTTGTTTGGGAACCAAGATTGTATTTTCAAATTTAGATTTGGACCAATTTGTATGTTTGGCAAATCTATTGGATTTGGATTTCCAAATCCCTCCCAAATCCAAATAAGGCTAAAATAAGTTCAGTTCAGTTCAGATCCTATAAGTTCAGTTCAGTTCAGATCCAATAAGTTCAGTTCAGATCCTATAAGTTCAGTTCAGTTCAGATCCTATAAGTTCAGTTCAGAAAAATTCATATCCTATAAATTTAGTTCAGAAAAGCTATATACGGAGTATTATTTTTAACGACCGATACAAAAACATTTGACATTAATTATTCGATACATACATTATTATTTTAAAAAAAAAAATCACTCCTCTCATTAATAATTTCAGCGTCACAATAGACTTGGGCATGTTTGATAAAAAAGCGGAATAAGGCCATGTATTAGGTACGAAACAACATAATCAAAAACATTTGGCGAGGCAATGGATCCGTTGTTGAGAGTGATAATGAAGATGAAAGTGATGAGAATTATGATAATATGGAAATAAATGGTTAGAAAAAAAAAAGATATAATATGTGATTTATTTGTTATCGTAATGTAATCGTAGTATAATGTATAAACAAACCAATGCATACAAAGCAGAAAAATGTTATTATTTTACCTTGTGTTTTAGACTATAATTTTTTTTTTATCAATGTTCTCTCTTGACAAGTAGTAGTAGTAGTAATAATAATAAGGGGCATAGGTTAGAAAAACCGTAATAATAATAATAATAAATGTATTTTCTTGTAAATCAAAGTAAAAGTAGTTGATATTGCAATTTCCAATAAAAATATCATTTATTTCTTTCCTTTTGGGGTTTCTTATCCTATGCCTAGTGGGCATAGGTTAGAAAAACCGTAGTAATAATAATAATAATAATAATAATAATAATAATAATAATAATAATAATAATTATGCCGGGCCGGGTTGTCGCTGATGCTGCTCAGCGAAAGTGTGCTAAGTATGGGGATTTGTGCGCGGTAGCGGGTTATGGTTTCCTTCCTTTCTCCTTCTCTTCACTTGGGGAGCTGGGTTCGGATCTTCGTTGCCTTGCTCAGCGGATCCGAAATTCTCGGTATCTCGAGGATCTTTGGGGCTCGGGTAGCCGCTTACATTTTTACTCGTATTAGCTTTACTATTGCTAAGGGTGTGGAGCCCGTTGTCTCTCGCTCCCACCAATTTCATGTAAACCTTTTATTTTTATTATAATGAAAGCTGCGCGCATTTATAATAATAAAAAAAAAAAAAATAAAAAAAAAAATAATAATAATAATAATAATAATAGTTAAGTTAAATAAAATAAAATAAAATTAAGCTCAGTTCGGCTTCTATAAGTTCAGTTCAGAAAAGTTCAGATCCTATAAGTTCGATTCGATTCGATCCTATAAGTTGATTCGATCCTATAAGTTCGATTCGATTCGATCCTATAAGTTCGATTCGATCTTATAAGTTGATTCGATTCAATTCGGATCCAATAAGTTGATTCGATTCAAATCGATTCGTTTGATCCAAAAAAAAAATGTCAAAAGTAATAACAATTACTCCGTAACAAATGGTGTTTATTAACTGAATTTTGAGTCCAACAACATCAAAATTTCACTATGAGTCACAGAAATAAAAACTATCCATTGATTCTGTCGTGAAAGCAAAGGCAGAGTAATCTGATCAATATTACGGCGAATTGAAGTGGGTCCAACAAAAATATCATTTTCCACTCATTTGATGTCATTTCCACTCTTTATATCACTATATAAATCATCATTCTCTTCTGCTTCCTTGAATTTTATCCCAACTAATATCTAATCTAATCTAATCTAATCATAGATTTAGCATTTAAACTTTGAAGATAACCCATTTCCCCAGGTAAACAATATGTAAATAGTTAGCAGCATACTATTACTCCTACTATATATAAATACTGTTTTATAGGAGTACTAATAGAATAATACTTTCAGTAAACTCTGATAAAAACATTGTTCATCTTATCTAGTATCTATTTTAAATTTGTACAATTCACTAATCATTTCTGGGATTATTTCTACTTTCTTTTTCCTGCTTTCATGATGGCGGGTTAATGTTGTAATATGTGTATGTATTGTTTGCATGAATTTTTCTTTTTGACTATATACATTAATTAATACATGCTACAATTAATGTTGATGTCTTGAGACACCAGTGCCCGGAATCATTATTTGTAGTTACGGGTCGACCTATTAATCCAATCAGGTAAACTAGAAAAAAATCGGAAATTTTAACAAAAGATTTTAATTTATTTTAATTTTTTCCATTGTTCGGGGGAGACCGTCCCTACTAGTCCCCTTAGTTTGTGCTACTGTGAGAAACCCCACTTGGATTGTTTTCTGTTTCTCTCCTATTTTAAGCAATTTTACAGAACAATATTATTAGTGGGCAATTTTGGTACATGGGTTTTGTACAATTTTCCAAATTTGTATGCCTTAGTAATAGATATCAGTGATCAGTCACATTTTCATTTTGTATGTATGGTTTGTAATTAACAGCTGAATTATGTACGGTTTTGTAATTATTGAAGATGATCCGTTTACAGCTGATTGTTGTTCCTCTTGAAATTCATTCTTGTTCTATCTGCCTAGGATTTGGAACTTAGTATAACAAGGAAAGGGGAGGGAATCATTTGTGGTTGTAGTTAATGGGTGACAAGTAGACAATAGCAGTGCAATTGGATGATCAAATTACCTATAGAAATGCTTCTCAATATAGAAATGTAAACAAATGAATGAGACACACCTAAAATTAAATAGGTAAATATTTGACCGGGACGGAGGGAGTATTGTTTACATGTGAGACAAGCCATATCCTATGTTTCTCTCATTCGATTATAGGATTAATCGTTGGGTTTCTTTCATAAGTAAAAAAAGTCTCATTTAAGTTGTTGCGGTATTGGTAGCACTTTGCAGCTTCTGCAAAATTGTCTTTAGTTTGGAGCTGCTTTGTCGATAGTTTGTTCAGTATTTTCTTTTGAATTATTTTTGCAGCTACTGAATACAGGCAGAAGATTAATGTTCTGAGGCAAAAATGGTTTCATTGAAGCCTGCATATTGTTTCCTACTATGCCTATTGTTAGGAGCATGGACTGTGTGTCATTCTTATGATATTGAAAAAATTAAGCAGAACCAAACTGCAGTACTCTTCGTCAACACGTCAGCAGCAATCAGGACTATTCCTGATACATTGTTTGGAATATTTTTCGAGGTTTTTGTCTTTTAAACGGTATTTGGTTCATTTGAGCTTTTTAAGGAATTTTGAAGGATTGAGATTCTTGATGAATATAATTTAAATGTAGGAGATCAATCACGCGGGATCTGGTGGACTTTGGGCTGAACTGGTTAGCAACACAGGTGCATTTCTACTCCTTAGTCTTAATCAGTTTAAAAATGAGCGCATATATATTCCGGACATATGAATCATAGAATGCTGAAAAATGGAGAATCTTGAGTTTTTCTTTTTTGTTTCTCATCTGAAGTCATTCTTTCGATGATATTTTGCTTATGTTGTATGTGCTTTGATGCTGTGTGTAATGTTTTGAAAACTTGGTAGCTTTACTTAAACTGTATTTGACTTAAGTAGGATAATTTTGTTTCTAACTGAGTACGCTCACATTTTCGACTTACCATATATTAAAGCAATGGTTTCCTTCGGAATTATTGCTGGTGTATCTAACTTAGCAAAATTGTGGTTATAGGATTTGAAGCTGGTGGTCAGCATACTCCATCAAACATCAAACCTTGGTCAAAAATTGGAGATGATACAACTGTAGTTGTTTCAACTGACCTTTCCTCGTGTTTTGAACGTAACAAAGTGGCACTTCGGATGGATGTTTTATGTGATAAAGATGGTGCCAACGTTTGTCCCAGTGGCGGTGTAGGAATTTATAACCCTGGATATTGGGGGATGGTAAGAATTAACACTTTCGTACTTTTTCAGAAAAGACTGAAGTATAAGACTATGAAAGAGTTTTAAGTCTTGTAGTAAACAGAAAAATCTACTGTAACGCGTATTTGTACTAAGATATTGGAAAAATGCATGTTATTTATCTGACGCATATAGGGTATTTGGGCAGATAACATCTAGTTTCGCAATAATGCTTATGCAAACCACATTATCTAAATCTCGCCCCTAATGGTCTGAGTTAGTCTGTCAAATTATACTGGATGGTCTGGATCTGTGTTTTAAGTAGCATCTCTGAAATTTTGTTGACTTTGTATGAAATTGCAGAACATTGAGGGAGGGAAGAAGTATAAAGTAGTATTCTATGTTCGGTCACTAGACTCAATTGATGTTACCGTGTCATTAACAAGCTCTAATGGACTGGAAGTGCTCGCTAGCAGCAATCTGGTGTAAGATTCCTGTATTTTCTTTGAGTATTGAGCATAGATTATATGTAAGGAGTTATTTATGCTAGCATTATGATGCTTAATACTCTGTTTTTGTTGCAGTGCTGATGCAAGTACTGTCACGAATTGGACAAAGATGGAGGTCGTGTTAGAAGCTAAAAGTTCAAATACAAATTCAAGGCTTCAACTGACAACAAGCAAGAAAGGAGTATTGTGGTTTGACCAAGTTTCAGCAATGCCAACAGATACCTATAAGGTATGTTGGTTGGTCGCACATATTCTCTCATTGATATTTAGTAGACGCTGAAAAACATATGTTTACAAATGGATTAATTATTTCTTCATGACTTGCAATTAAGTTCACAATAAAACATTCTAAAAGGAGGTGCAATCTAAACGTGGCATATGAACTTATGAAGTAATACATTCACTTCTCACAGTTCTCAGTTTCCATTGTCTTAAAAATTCATGATTTAATATAGGGGCATGGATTCCGCAAGGACCTCTTTGAAAAGCTTGTTGGTTTGGAACCTCGATTCATCAGATTCCCAGGTGACATTTTATACTGGCGTCGGTTGTAGAGTGCTATATTTTGAGAAGCAAAAAAAGTTTTATTCAACTTTTTAGCTATATCCGTGCAATCTTATATCTTTACCCTATTTGTTTCACCAAGTATCTTTGTATTGTCCAATGCATCAGGTGGTTGTTTTGTTGAAGGCGAATGGCTGAGAAATGCTTTTCGCTGGAAAGAAACAGTTGGACCATGGGAGAATAGACCTGGACATTTTGGTGATGTTTGGAATTACTGGACTGACGATGGAATTGGTTATTTTGAATTCCTCCAAGTGAGGACAATTTTTTGTAGTTTTCTTTTGTTTAACTTTTTCTTATTGTTCACAAGTTCATAGAGCATATATTCACATTTTATTGAGGGGGGTTACTAATGCACGTGGTTCTGCAGTTGGCTGAAGACCTGGGTGCGGCTCCAATATGGGTAATTAATAACGGTAAGAATAGTATGGAGTACTATTTTAACATTGGTTTTCTTCTCTTATGCTTATTTTTCTTATCTGATGGATGTGTTCATGCTGATTTCTTGGCTACTATAGGAATCAGTCATCAAGATGAAGTCGAAACAGCCAATATTTTACCTTTTGTCCAAGTATGTCATCAATGTTCCCTTCATTGCTTGTTTATAAGACAGTATATTGTATATTGCATTCTGAATTACAGTCACCTTTCTGCGTGTAAATTTTCACAAATCACTTGCATCAGAAAAATTTCTACGTAACCTAATGTACATAGTTGTCTCACTGAAGAGACACCTATTCTCGGCTGTTCTTCAAACTTCCTTTCAATTCCATCTCCTCTCAGGACATTATTGAATGTTGGGACAGTTTATTCTTTGCACTAGTCTCACCATTTAAATTTCTTGTACCATGAATTCAGGAAATGCTCGACAGCATTGAGTTTGCTAGAGGTGATCCTTCTTCTCAATGGGGGTCTCTTCGAGCTGCAATGGGGCACCCGGAACCCTTTGATCTAAAATATATTGCTATTGGTAATGAAGATTGTGGGAAACAATATTATCGAGGTATGGTTTGCATGTTTATACAAATAAGATTTCTAACATGACCTCTTCATGTAAGATCTGCACTGTAACACTTAATGGAGTGAAATAACACATTTACTAATTCTTCCGATACTTTGCCAGCAAATTACCTCAAGTTTTACGATGCTTTGAAGAAAGCCTATCCAGACATCCAAGCTATCTCAAATTGTGATGCTTCATCGACTCCTTTGGATCATCCAGCTGATCTCTATGACTTTCATGTAAACATCTAAACACTCTTCTTGTTTATTGAATGTCAGCCTGTGTCTTGGTATCTTGCTAAAAAGTACAGTACCTGATAAAGGCCTTATCTTTTCTATGATGTTTTTTTTTTTCTGCCAGATATATACTTCTGCCAATGATATGTTCGCTAAGACTCATAAGTTTGACAATGCCCGACGTAGTGGCCCAAAGGTATGCTATTGATTCGCACTCAAATGTTTAACCTGTCCAGACTGCAATTCTTCTTACCGTTTATGTGCTGTTACAAACAGGCTTTTGTGAGTGAATACGCTGTAACTGAAAAAAAAGATGTTGGAACAGGAAGTCTTCTAGCTGCGATCGCTGAAGCTGCTTTCCTTATTGGCATAGAAAAGAATAGGTTTACAGTGAATTAGTTTATCCCATGCACAAAATCCTTATTTTGCATTTCTAACTATCAGCAGTTCAGACATGCTTAAATGCTTAAGGTGTTCATATTTCCTCAAGTTCTACTTCTGTCATTCTGACAAATTGTTATTTATTTTCATATTGCAGTGATGTTGTTGAGATGGCAAGCTACGCTCCTCTCTTTGTAAATATTAATGACAGACGGTATTCCTCTCTCCTTTTCCTTTCTGAAGTACTCTCTGCATCCCATTTATATTGTCACTATTTGACTTAGGTGGTCAAACAATTTCACCGGCCTCTTTGTAGTACTTTTTTTTTTCCCAACATGCTTCATATCTTGATCAGTTGAAGATGACTCGTAAACTAAGAAGGCATAGAAAAACTTATAAATGGAAACTCACTTATTTGGTCTCTTTACTGATATTTGGCGTAATCCTTTGAAACTTGCGCAAAGATGGAATCCCGATGCTATTGTTTACAATGCTTCCCATGTGTATGGTACTCCAAGCTATTGGATGCAACAGTTTTTCACAAAATCTAGTGGAGCAACTCTTCTTAACACCACGATTCAAGCAACTGTCTCTTCATTAGTTGCCTCTGCAATAAGTTGGAAAAATGCAACCGACAACAAGAGTTACGTCACCATTAAGGTATATCAACATAATTTTCATGTGAAGTTTATTGTTGATAAATTTCTCCGTATGATTGAATTCCAGAAATAGCCGTGCCTATAAAATTTTGGAACATTTCAACTTTCTTACGGGGGTTTTGATTGGTGCAGATTGTGAATTTCGGAAGTAGCTATGTGGATCTGAAGCTCTCCCTTGGGTTGAATAAAGACGCTGTACAATTCGACGGATTAAAGAGGACCGTTCTAACCTCTTCAAATGTGATGGATGAAAATTCCCTTGACAATCCCATGAAGGTAATCATCAATGAAACAATCTCTATTTACCATTCTCTTAATTGACATGTTTGATCATTCTCTCATAACTTCTCAGTTTAGAAGGTTTGGTGTTCCCACACCCCCATTTCGAATGAAATAAATAGTGTCCGGTCTGTTTCCATTAAAAAAGATGAAGAGAAATGAATCTCAGAATTCCTGTTTACAGTAAACTGTCTGCAGGGTAAGTTTGTTCACAAAATTCATCTGTATTTTTTTGCTCTAAAATTGCTAATTGAATGCTAAATACTGTCATGTCATGAAAGAGCTGGCAATCGGGTACTAGGTCAATTCTGGGTCAGATTAAGGCGGATCAGGTTGTAACAGACATGCAAACAAGCAAGTAATCAAATAAATTGTATTGATATTTGATAACTTTGCTGGTGCAGGTAAGTCCATCTTCAAGTAGATTTGATTTGAGCGGAAAAGATTCGAATATCAAACTGGGGCCATATTCTTTTACTTCTTTTGATTTGGTACAACAAGAAGCAAGTCATCTCGTAATGACGGAGACAGATTCTTACCTCAAGTCTTCAATCTAAGTTCTAATGATCACATGCAACAATTACAAATTTGGTCTGGGGTTTATGGATTTTTCAGTTGAAGCCGAAAATAAAAACAATTAATGATTAATTGCCATGTATATAATTCTTTCCACTATACGTCCAATTGGACTGTCCGATTAGCTATGAAGCCATGTATATAAACTCTTCATCTAAGTATAAGAAATGTCTATTTGAATTGAATATGATGGGTTTCTTGATTTTCTGTTATTTCCCTCGTCTTCCTTGTGATTGTCAGACAAATTTGAAATTATAATACAAGTACAATGTAGTTGTTATTGTTGTCATTAAATAAGGTGTATAGTAGAGTAGTAGGGAATGCGAGCCATTCTGCGGCTGTGTGCCATACAAATCTCTTAATTGAGTTTTGTTTCACCAAATAAGAGTTTTTGTGGAGCTCTGAATGCAAATAATAATATACCAAGTATGCAATTGCATACTACAAAAATCCAACATTGAACCATTCTCCGGGGTGCAGGCTTGGAAATGGGTAATCTAGCGTAGTTGCGTGGGTGTAGAGTTGTAGAGGGTGGAAATGAGGTGAAAGGCGCCTGGTAAGGCAGGGTTTACGGTGGAACATAGAGATGAACAATGCTCATGCTCTACAAATAAGCATTATTCACCTGTCTTGCGGCGGCGGCTTGTTGTGAATCAACGCATACGACCCGACTAACCTCCATAAACTCTATGACTGACTACACAATCTGTCTCAAACTAGCCCATCACAGCTCAAAATTTAAAGTGAAAGAGAAGGTCAATAGGCACAGCCATCAAGCATTACCAATACATTTCATGTTTCAATAGACAAAATATGCATGCATCTCTATCAACATAATCCAGGTTTTGCATCTACAGGACACATTCTTCTAGCACAAATATAATTAACTCCAAATCAACAAGTCAAACAGCCGCTTAAGAAGAGGAGAACAAAAGACCTTGTCGAACAACAAATAATACCACCCACAGTTTTGAATCTTCAACTACATTTCATACATTCTTAAGCTTCTTCATTTTTGAAGGTGGCCATCTACCTTTCTTCCTCATCATTCTTTTTCGAATAAGACGCTTCCTACGAAGCCTGATCTTCTTATCGATCTTCATCTTCATCTTCTGTTCAAGCTTCAACTGCAACTTTGACTCCAACGGCAGATTCTGGATCCCGATTTTCTCTTCCTCGTCCGTTGAGTCCCCATCTCCACTTGCTGTGGCTGGTTCATCAGGATCAGCTGATGCCTTAGCAATGACAGCACCTCGAGTCTTATGAGCTACTAGTGGTGCATGGATATGAAAGTTTTGTTCAAATGTTGAGGGAAACCCAAGAGCAAGGCTCTGCAACCTGATTGCTGAGAACCCAATTCAAAAAAAGTGAGATTGCTCTTGAAGCAACAATGTTATACTCCCTCAACATAATGATCCAAGAGCCCGAATATGTCTGACCAGCCCAAAGCTGATACAAATGTCCATGACTATACAGCATTTCAAAAAATAGCAAAATGATCTGTCTAACAGGAAAACACTAATGCGGATAAACCAAATGTTAGTTTGACCCGTCACTTTTGGGGCCATACCCGTATCTAACAGAGCAGTGGCGAAGCCAGGATTCAAGCTTAGGGGGGGGTGGATGGGTAATAATGTCAGGCACAACCGAAAGAAATTCGAAAAATTTAATTAAAAACTTTGAAAATTCAACCGCGGGGGGGGCGCTCCTACTAGTCCCCCTAGCTCCACCACTGTAACAGAGTAACAGGACAGTTAAGGATACGAATCATCGAATCCATATCAGACCAACCAATCTCACACTTCTCCTAACATAGACAAAGCGAAACTTGCATGACAAAGCAGAGGACGAGACGAGTACATGAAAAGGCATATATTGTGATTTTAACCCTTGTGTGACAAATATCTCTCCATTCTACTCTCAACATTTCACACTTGTTTAATCAAAATTTTGTTATGAAGATGTGTCTGAAACCCACATCCTCATTTAAGGACATAGTTTCCATTTCTCAAAATTTGAATCTAGCAGCTCCAAGTCTCTGAGACTAAGATATGTACCTATGTCCGGCACGCATATCCGAATCCAAATAAGGTAGCATAGGATAAATCAATGCCCACAGGCACAGCATACCACGAAATCTTAAACACACAATGACACAGGTGAAACAAAGCAATCACAAGCACATTTCTCACAATTTTGAAGCTGTGAACATAAAATTACTCCTAATTATACCATTACAAAGAGTCCCAAACCCTAGAAAAGTTAAATTAAGAAACAAAGACAGATAAAACAGAAAGTGAAATTGCTTAGAAGTTGAAATTGAACTAAAGCAACAATAACCCAGAAGTGCACACCAACTGCTCGACAAAATGCCGCAACGAAACTTAAACTATGCAATGCTAAATACATGAAATGGGTATTTGAGCAATGCAGTAACTTAGTAGAAAACATGTGAAATTGAGTAACAATAATGATATAGCAGAAAGAAGAAGGCATGAAAAAAGGTGAAAGAGAGAAACTTACGGAAGGAGGAAGGGAGGGAGGTTGAAGTTGAAGGAAGGGTTGGGGAGAGAGTAAGGAATGAAGAAAGGAGCGCCATTTTCCTCTGATTCTAAACCTCTACACAGACAATCCTAGAGGTGTGTTCTTCTGGATAAGCTTTTTTCGAAAAAAGGATGTTCTTATGAACTCCCCCACATAGTCACATACTAACCCAAATGGTCAGATACATGTTTAAGAGATTAAGAGCCACAAATGGGTTACTCGGATCGGTTTGGGTTAACTCTAGGTCTTTTTTAAGTCGGGTCTACCGAGTTGTTTAGGTGTGTCTATCTAGGCTTGAATATTAAAGGATTTTATCTATATTTTGTCTTTTCGGATGTTTTCCTGTTATTTCAGGTCGGGTTACTTTGAATTGGATCATTTTCGGATTTTGAGTAAACTTCTGAACATAATATTCAGGTCAGGTTGGGTCAGGTTAGGCTGGCAAGATTTCATATTTACATTAGGGTTTTTTGTCAGAAACTACCTTATATTTAGGGGTATTTGTAAAAAGACTACCTTATATTATTTTTTTTGTTTTCAACTACCTTTGTTTTCTTTATTTTTGGTCAATAACTACCTATGCTAATAGTATAGACAAATTTGGTTAGTTTTTGGGCTTTAAACTATCTCATACGACTCTTTAATGTTTAAATCATGCCTAGACCAGATTTTGGGAAGTCATGATGTACTTACGCTTAATTTTAGTAGATGCTCGTAGTTATTATTGAAATGTGAAAAACATAAATATTGGTCATCTGAAGTTAAATCGTGGTTTTTATGCGGTTGACCATTGTTGTTTGATGTTAACAGGGTCATGTGAGATAGGTTAATGTCGCTAAATCGATTAAATCTCGTCATCTCGTGAGCTTAGGTAGTTTTTGACCAAGATAAGAGAAAACAAAGGTAGTTTAAAACAAGAAAAATAATATAAGGTAGTTTTTTTACAAATACCCCTAAATATAAGGTAGTTTTTGACAAAAAACCCACATTATAAAATAAGGTAGGTTGGTACTGTTATAAAATATGTATAGTGGATGACCATAATACCCTTACATCCCCAACCATTGTATCTATTCCCAACCATTGTAACTTTCCATCTCCTTATCCTTTAGGAACCATTGTTACCTTTCACCAAGAGGTATCTTTGTAATCTATATATATGTATCACATGTACATGGATGAATATATATACAACAACAATACGCACTTTCTCTTATATTGTTTTCTCTCTTTAATCTTCTCTTATCAAAGTAGAATTATAATACGTTATCAACACGATTCTCTATTCAAGATCAATAACACATTTGGGAGAATCATCAAATTTAGGTTTGTTGCGAACTTATAGTTTTTCGCCTTTGATTTCGATTTTCGATCCTTGCTTAACAAATCTACCAAATTAATTTGTAAGTTTTCTATCTATACTAAATTCATATTATTGTGATTATGACACAAGTTTTTACACATTCACTTGTATATATGAATTCTTTTGTTCACATAATCTTTGCATGTACATAATCATACATATAACCGTAGTTAAACTCTTCAATAATAAATAATTGATATTAAAGATAATGATAACTTGCATTATGAGACTCCATTTGCATATTACACAATTTGTTTGATAAACTTGTTGATTTTCATGTTACACATCTATATACTATATTCATTCATACATAATTAATTTAATATATTTGGTCTCTATACTTTGTATACTGATTACATAACATTGGTGTCTACTATGCACTTTGTGTATAGATTACTCAAGAAAACTTTTATTTTATTTTATTTTTGTTTTGTTTTGTTATTTTTTTTTATTTCATGATAATTTTCATGACCTAATTTAAATTATTATATTGTTAATAGTGAAAATCATGTCACCTTGCAAAACTTGAATTTGCGGCCCTTGAAATTTCGGGAAAGAATTATTTACCTTGGGTGTTAGATGCTGAAATACACCTAGATGCAAAAGGGCTTGGTGAGACGATAAAAGATGGAAATAAAACAACATGTCAAGATAAGGCTAATGCTATGATATTTCTTCGCCGTCACCTCCACGAGGGTCTTAAAAACGAATATTTAACTATTAAAGACCCACAAATCCTTTGGAGCAATCTAAAGGAAAGGTATGATCACCAGAAAACCGTCATATTGCCAAACGCTCGCTATGATTGGATGCATTTGAGATTGCAAGATTTCAAATCTGTCAGTGAATATAATTCAGCCATGTTCAAAATTACTTCTCAATTGAAGTTATGTGGCGAGAAAGTCACAGATATGGATATGTTAGAAAAAACATATTCTACTTTTCACGCTAATAATATTGTCCTGCAGACACAATATCGTGAAAAGGGCTTTAAGAAATATTCTGAATTAATATCTTGTTTGTTGGTGGCTGAGCAAAATAATGAGCTTTTGATGAAAAATCATGAATCACGCCCCATCGGTTCTACCCCATTGCCGAAAAACATTATGTCCTATAATGAAAAGGGGAATTATAGAGACCATGCCAGCAGCAGTGGTCAAGGCCGTGGCCGTGGACAATGGCGAGGCCGTGGGCGTGGACGTGGACGTAGATTTGGTGGTCGTAATGGAGGTCGTGGAGGTTATTTCAAAAAGACACATTCCCACCTGCAGTGGAACCGAAAAGATCATACGGGTGAGAAAGATAAAAGCGAAACTGTGACCAATATATGTTATCGTTGTGGTGCAAAAGGGCATTGGTCACGCGTTTGTCGCACACCCAAACACCTTGTTGATCTTTATCTTCAATCAGTAAAGCAGAAAAGAAAGAATACCGAAACAAATATGGTGATTGAAGATGGCGAAGGTGACTTTGATTCAGGCGATACAACTCACCTAGAAGTGGATGATTTCTTCCCGACCCCCGAAGGGAATTAGATAATAATTATGAACTTTTAAGACTATCAAATTATCTATATCAATTCGTGTTAGGACGTTTTACGCTTGTTTTATCATTTATATGGTGTGTTTAGAATTTAAAGGATCCTATGTATAGTTTATATGTATTATTCAATATGGTATTTTTATTTAAATCTATATTTATCATTCTTATTATATTTATGTTTGTTTTAGTGACGCATATTTTATTTCCTTGAAGAAAATGAATACCCCACGAATTCGAATGGGAATAAATGATGAAGAATTATGTATTGCTGACAGTGCAACTACCCATACAATACTTAAGAATATGAAATATTTTTCTCATTTGACGATGAAAAAGACTAGTGTGAGTACTATATCGGGTAGTACAAACATTATTGAAGGCTCCGGAAGAGCAGGTATATTATTACCTTGGGGAACTAAAATTGAAGTTGTTGATGCATTATACTCTCCTAAGTCTCAAAGAAACTTGTTAAGCTTTAAAGATATTCGCCGAAATGGATATCATATTGAGACAATAAGTGAAGGGAATAATGAATTCCTTCAAATCACGAGTATAACCCAAGGCACGAAACACGTAATAGAAAAGTTGCCTACATTCTCTACTGGTTTGTACTACACGAAAATTAATACGATTGAAGTCAATGCTATTTTAAACCAGAAGTTTAGCGATAACTCTATAATTTGGCACGACCGGTTAGGCCATCCCGGTTCAACAATGATGCGAAGGATAGTGCAAAATTCATATGGACATTCTTTGAAGAACCGGAAGTTTCTTCCTAATAATTTTCCCTGTGCTGCTTGTTCACAAGGGAAACTTATAATTCGTCCTTCACCAGTTAAGATAAATTTTGAATCAATTAGTTTTCTGGAACGTATACAAGGGGATATTTGTGGACCAATACATCCATCAAGTGGACCATTTAGATATTTTATGGTTTTAATCGATGCATCGACTAGATGGTCCCATGTATGCTTGTTATCAACTCGAAACCTGGCGTTTGCGAGATTACTTGCTCAATTAATAAAATTACGAGCACACTTTCCAGATACACCTATCAAGAATATTCGTCTTGATAATGCTGGTGAATTTACTTCTCAAACTTTTAATGATTATTGCATGTCGATTGGGATAAATGTTGAACATCCTGTAGCCCATGTTCATACACAAAACGGTCTAGCTGAATCTTTAATCAAACGACTTCAACTAATTGCTAGACCATTACTTATGAGGTCTAAACTCCCAATTTCTGCTTGGGGACATGCTATACTACATGCAGAATCACTTATTCGCATCAGACCAACAAGTTATCATAAATTCTCCCCGTCTCAATTGGTTCATGGTCAGGAACCAAATATTTCCCATCTTAGAGTTTTTGGTTGTGCGGTTTATGTACCAATAGCTCCACCACAACGCACAAAGATGGGTCCCCAAAGAAGGTTGGGAATATATGTTGGATTTGAATCTCCTTCAATAATTAAATATCTTGAGCCAACCACAGGGGATTTATTTAAGGCTCGTTTTGCAGATTGTCATTTTAACGAGTCAGTTTTCCCAAGTTTAGGGGGAGAAGACAAACAGTTGGAAAAGGAAATTAAATGGAATGAATTATCACTATCTCATCTTGATCCTCGTACTAAACAATGTGAACTTGAAGTTCAAAAGATAATTCATTTACAAAGCTTAGCTAATCAACTGCGGATGCTTTTATCGACCCAAAAAGAGTGACTAAGTCACATATTCCAATAAATGCTCCATTTCAAATTAAAATCCCAGAAGGACAAACAAGAATTGGTAATGAATCTAGTGCACGCCAGAAGCGTGGAAGACCAATTGGTTCCAAGGATAAAAATCCTCGAAAAAGAAAAGGAGCAAAGAATGAAGGTGGCCCGTTCGAGGATGTAAATTTACACAAATCTCCCGAAGAGACTATGGACATGATTGAAAATTTAGTTCCTAAGAAACTCAGTACACGAAAATGAAGAGATCTCAATAAATTATATCATGTCTGGTATTATTTGGAACCGAAATCAAATCGACGTCGACAATATTTTTGCATGCAATGTAGCGTTAGATGTTATGAAAAATGAAGAGGATCATGAACCCAAGTCTATTGATCAATGTAGACAAAGAGATGATTGGCCAAAATGGAAAGAAGCAATTGAATCAGAATTGAAATCTCTTGAAAAGAGAGAAGTTTTTGGACCAGAGTCCGTACACCGAAGGTGTAAAGCCGATGGGACACAAATGGGTCTTTGTGCGAAAGAGAAATGAAAATGGTGAAATTGTGAGATATAAAGCTCGATTAGTCGCACAAGGATTTTTACAAAGACCCGGTATTGATTATGAAGAGACATATTCTCCTGTGGTGGATGCAACTACTTTTAGATTTTTAATCAGTCTGGCAGTGAAAGAAGGTCTTGACTTACGCCTAATGGACGTAGTCACAGCTTATCTGTATGGTCCACTGGATAATGATATATATATGAAACTCCCAGGAGGTTTTCAGTTGCCAGAAGCAACCTCATCAGGTTCTAGGGAACATTTCTCCATCAAGTTGAATAGATCTCTTTATGGATTAAAACAATCTGGGCGTATGTGGTATAACCGCCTCAGTGAGTACTTGACAAAGGAAGGATACAAGAATGATCCTATTACCCCCTGCATTTTTATAAAGAAATTTGGACCAGGATTTGTTATAATAGCGGTGTATGTTGATGATTTGAATATCATTGGAACACCAAAGAAATTTCAAAGATGTGGAATATTTAAAGAAAGAGTTTGAGATGAAAGATCTCGGGAAAACCAAATTTTGTTTGGGTTTACAAATTGAGCATTTAAATAATGGAATTCTCTTACACCAAGCAACATACACGGAAAAGGTACTTAACAAATTTTTTATGGATAAAGCACATCCTTTGAGTACTCCAATGGTAGTACGATCACTTGATATTGATAAAGATCCATTTCGCCCTAGAGAAAATAATGAAGAGATTCTTGGTCCTGAAGTACCTTATTTAAGTGCAATTGGCGCACTGATGTATATTGCAAGTCATACTAGACCTGATATATCATTTTCCGTTAATTCATTAGCCAGGTTTAGTTCTTGTCCAACCCGAAGGCATTGGAATGGGATTAAACATGTACTTCGTTATCTTCAAGGTACGAAGGATATGGGTTTGTTTTTCCCTAACATGTCCAGAGAAAATCTAGTTGGTTTTGCAGATGCAGGTTATTTATCAGATCCTCATAATGCCCGATCACAAACTGGATATGTGTTTACCTGTGGTGGTACTGCCATTTCTTGGCGCTCTATGAAACAAACTATAACGGCTACTTCTTCTAATCATTCCGAGATTTTAGCAATTCACGAGGCAAGCCGTGAATGTGTATGGCTAAGATCTGTAATTCAAAGATATACGAGAAGATTGCGGTTTGTCCTTCCGAAAGAAGCACCCACGCTTTTATATGAAGACAATGCAAGATGTATTGCACAACTAAAGGAAGGTTATATCAAAGGTGACAGAACAAAGCACATATCACCAAAATTCTTCTTCACTCATGATCTTCAAAAGAGTGGCGATATTAATGTTCAACAAATTCGCTCAAGTGAAAATTTAGCCGATCTATTTACTAAAGCTCTTCCTACTACAACATTTAAGAAGTTGCTTCATCAACTTGGATTGCGTCGTTTCAAAGATCTTCAGTGATATACTTGTCAGGGGGAGTTTTTGCGTGCTGTACTCTTTTTCCTTCACCATGGTTTTTCCCATTGGGTTTTCCTGGTAAGGTTTTAACGAGGCAGCATTCCATGCGCATCACCATACATTATGTTATTTTAAGGAATGGTCATCCAAGGGGGAGTGTTATAAAATATGTATAGTGGATGACCATAATACCCTTACATCCCCAACCATTGTATCTATTCCCAACCATTGTAACTTTCCATCTCCTTATCCTTTAGGAACCATTGTTACCTTTCACCAAGAGGTATCTTTGTAATCTATATATATGTATCACATGTACATGGATGAATATATATACAACAACAATACGCACTTTCTCTTATATTGTTTTCTCTCTTTAATCTTCTCTTATCAAAGTAGAATTATAATAGGTACTTACATTTTTACTACTCCCTCTATTTTTTTATATATGATTTTCTCACATTTCGAGACACTCTCTTCTCTCTTCAATATCTCTTAAAATATAAGACTAAATATTATGATATGTATACTCATATGAAAGAGTTTTTCGTAAGGAATTTAATGGTACCATTTTTATATTTTTTGAACAAATATATTTTTGTAAATATTAAAGTCAAAGGCTTACCTCGTAAATGCAAAACGTCATATATAAAAAAGTGGAGGGAGTAGTATTATGACTTTTTAATGGTCGTACTCTTTTTACACAATTGTGGAACCGCATTGGAAGAGAGTAACGGAGTAAGGAATGTGTGAGGAATTAAACTCACATGACCCAAATAAATGTGTCACATCGAAGAAAGAAAAGATAATTGTCACCATGGAACCTCATTGGAGTTTGGACTTAGTTATGAACTAGACTCTCTCCTCAATTCCTCGTGGCTAGAGCTGGCAAAAGCTGACCCGACCTGATCCGTCCGAAACTCGACCCGATACAACCCGAAAATTGGGTGAACCGAAATCGAACTGACCCGACCCGACCCGATAACCGATAGCAACCTTATTTTTTACAACCCGAAACCGACCTGACCCGACCCGACCAGTGACCCGATATTTTCTTTACCCGATAGATGACCCGATAATAAACTAGCTTAATAATGATTTAAATAACACGAAGTTGACATTCATCTTATAATTATATTTACTTAAAAGTACAATTACTAAACCTACCCATTATTTAAATATAAAATTATCATGTAAAACTAAATATATAAAATAAATTATATGTTGATTACCTGACTCGACACTGACTCGCTAATGACCTGATCCGACTTACCACCCGTTGATGACCCGACCCGAATATGACCCGACATGAACCGACCCGACCCGACATAACCCGAACTCGTTATGACCCGACCCATTTTAACCCGACCCGTAACCAACCCGAGTGCTCGATTGCCACCTCTACGTGGGCGCGGCTTAGCTCATGTGTGAATTTAACAGAACGGTTTTGTTTGAATACGTCTTTACTATTCTATCTTAGACCATGTTTATCAGTAGTTTCTGCAGACCTACTTAGACCTAGTTCCTGATTAAAATATTAATATATACATCTTAACCTACTTATAAGACTTAGTTCCTTATTCTGTTATTTTATCAAGTCCTACTTAGACCTAGTTCCTGATTTTTTTAACATCATATATTTTTATTATATCTTTATATCGTAATTTTATTTTGATAACATTTATAAACGTATTTACAATTAATATAAATTAAGTTTTATAGAGGAAAAAAATACAAATAAAGAATTATACCCAATTTTTACAATATAAGACCGTCTTACGAAATAAATTATACCCAATTAACATCATTTAATTTTAAGATAAATAAATAACAACCCAACAGTGAATGTGTGGCTGTGTGCAACTGTGCATGTTAGGTGTCATAGAAAAAAATTATACCGCGCGTGTCTGTTTTTTTTGGACGGAATGAGTGCATTAAATAAATGAAAGAGTAGTTCAAATACATCACGGGGAGGGTCGGGGCTTAATGTCGTACAAGCCGAGATAAAGTCCGAATTACAATAATCAATTACAAATGAAGGGGCATGAGCCCAAATAAAACTTCCATTCCGAGGGCTAGTGTCTTTAAGAGCGAATTTGGCGATAGCATCCGCTACTTTGTCGGCGCTTCTCTTCTCAAAGACAATCTTCAAATGGGGTGAGGCGTCTAGTAGTTCCCTACACTCAATTAGAATGTTAGCAAAAGGTCCACAAGGAGAGATTAGGTTAGTAAGGGCATTGACCGCATTAAGACAATCCGAAGCAAATAACAAATTTACTAGTGGACTGACCCGCAACACGCAAGCCTTCTTTAATCGCAAGCACCTCACAAATAAAAGGGCATGGGGCAACCAGTCTAGTGGCCCAGCCTCTAACCCCAAGAGCCAACAGTATTTCTAGTGACACACCCAATACTAGCAAAGAAGGAAGAGGGAGAGAAGGCCACGTCAACATTGATTTTAAACCAATCAGACGGTAGAGGGGCACAGCTACGCGAGCAAGAGGCAGAGGTAGGGTGAACAAAAGAAGGGGGAAGGAGGGGTGTGATTATTGGCAGCAATCCAGGAATAGGCTTGGGAGGAGATGAGGGTACTAAGGCGTGAGGACGGGGAAGAGGGTTGAGAGTGAACATAGCATTGCATCGTTCGGTCCAAAGCCTCCAGATGATAAAGAGAAAGAGGGTGTTCCAAGAAGGGTCAGAGGAGGTGCATTTGGTATGGAGCCAAGATTGGAGGTCGAGAAAAAAGAAGGAAGTTTGGATTTTAAAGTAAGACCACACCTCATTCGCGCGGTTACAGTCACGGAGAATATGAAGGGATGATTCAGGGAGGGAGGGGTTTTCACAAAGGGTGCAACGAGGGAGGAAATAATGGATCGTGAGTGAAGGGTGAAGTTGTGTGGTAGCTTGTCCCACCAAGCCAACCAGATAAAGAGTTTAATCTTAGATTAGGTAGACAAATCCCATAACCACAAGAGGTCAACGGAGAAGGAGGGAGGACAAGGGGAGTGATCAAGTAGAGACGCATAGCAAGATCCCAAGGAGAATTTTCCTTTTGGAGCAAGGGAGGTACTAAAGAAGTCACTCCTAGGCCCTAGCCGAGGAGGGGAGAGGCAGGGCAAGGATAGTATCACGGGTAGAGTCGGGCAGAACGAAATCAAGAGCGTCCAGATTCCATTGATTGTTAAGGATGATGGAGCATAATTTTGATTTCTGAGAGAGAAAGTTTAAAGACCCAGAGACAAGGTTCCTTAAGGGTCCAAGGCTAGACCAAGTATCATTCCATAGGTTAATGGTTGAACCGTCCCTTATGGACCAGATGAGGTGGTGTTGAAGAATAGGCCAGCCCACACCCACATTTTTCTAGATATGGGAACCCGCTCTAAAAGGAGTGGGAGAGAGGGTGAGATACTTGCTTTTAATGGCCAAGGCAAAAATGGAGGTTTTGTCAAAGAGAAGTTTCCAATTAAGCTTGGTGGAGAAGGGATCATTCAAAGGGCGGGAAGCTTTGATACCAAGGCCACCAGAGGCCATAGAAAGGGTGACCAAGTCCCAGTTCGAGAGATGGAGTTTGCTCGAGGAATGGCTGGACCAAAGGAAGGTTCGTGTGATTTTGTCAATATCACAGAGAGTGGAAGTCGGGAGGCGAATATATTGCATGGAGTGAGAAGGGATGGCATTTAAGGTAGATTTAATTACGCACAGTCGGCCAGCACATGAAAGAAATCTAGTCTTTTAATTTGCAAGTTTGGATTGGATGGCATCAACGATATGCTGAAGGTCAGATCTCTTAGGTTTTTTCCAAGTAAGAGGGAAGCCGAGATAGGTTCCAAGATTGTTGATACACTTGATGCCAGGGAGACCTTAAACATGTGGATATCATCCAAGGGAGTGTGCCTGGAGAAAATCATACTGCGCGTGTCATTCATCCACATTCCTACACATTCATATTGTACAAAGTTGTTTTGTGGAGTTCCTACCTTCGTTCCAGGAGGTCTGTTTTGGAACGCTTGGAACAACTTTTCATCCACCGAGTTCCTGATTTTCATTTTATTTATTTTTTTTCTTTTAATTTGTTTTTTTGTCCTTATTCAAGACCTAGCCTTTCTTAGACCTACCCATAAACGTAGTCTTACATAAACCTATTTGCTAGTTGATACTTGCATTGGCTTTAAGTTGTGAGATGAATTAGATGATTAAACATTATACATTTATACCGGCTAAGGATACTACGTACGTATATTTCTTTACATACGAGACCGTTTCTCACAATTTTTTTTGTGTTTATATTTTAGCCAATGTTGGATTTCCATGTTTTACAATCTCCATATCAAATGAGCGGACATGTACTAGCCCAAAATAGTTGGTAATATGACATGTCTGAGTACTCCTATTACAAGGAAATCATAATCCTCCTAAATTTGAGGAAACTTTTGACCCAAGGTGATCATCATTCATCACAGACCAGGCGATAATAATTCTTTGAAAATTTACAAGATTTGTTGTTCGTGTAATCAAGACGAGAGAAAATCACAACATTATTCATACAATAATCATTTCAAAGTTCTTTTATTAGCAGGGGAGGCTGGTCATTAACCAATGATTATTAGTCTCGCATTTCTCCCCTGCTATCTGTTGGGAAATTAACGTCAATCTTCCATGATCATCGCCCATTGTTTTGTTAATATAGTCTTTCATGAATCCCTAGAACAGAAACATACGTTGTTACATATTTCCATGAAAGTTCATATTAGATGCCTATGGTGATGGTTGCAAGATAATTATTATTAGCCATGTCCGACGAGAAAAGGATGCTTAGTATGCGCAATAGCATGCCTCCTGATGGAGTTCCGACGTGGGGTTGTGGCTCTCACGTTTCGGTACGCTCTGCTAAACCAGAGAGGCTCTATAGGGTTTGGCCTGGCAACAATGTACGTATGTTCCTCTTCTATGCCACATTTATCTTCAATTATCCTTGTTATCGATTATATTCTTGTATATTTTCGTTTCAAAGAAATATCATTTCGTGTTATTTCGGTATAAACATGCATGGGTATATGAAAGGAAAAGGACTAATGAAGTTGGTTTTGTTGGATGACAGAGATTTGCATGTGGTGGAAGATTGGTACTTGGTCCTGATGCAGGATCACTGTACTTGTCTTCTTTTTTGATAGGGTGTCCTGCTATTACATTTTGCATAAGGATGTTCGTTAGGATCGAAGAACACGATCCTGTCTACAGCTATGGTGTTCTCACATCTGGTGTTATTCTCACTTTCTTGGTAAGTTCTTTTTGTTGCAATCACTGAACAAAGCAAAAACGGCTTGTTATGAAGCATTGAATAATAAATGTTGTTGTTGTTGTTATGATTGTCTTATTATGCATCCTGTCGACAATGTAGGATTTGTTGTTCCTGTTCATGACCTCTGTCCGCGATCCAGGAATAATCCCTCGGAACTTTGGGCCACCCGAAGAAGATGAAATAGACACGCCTACGCAATCCATGGAATGGGTTGCAGGAAAGGCTCCTAATATAAGGATTCCAAGAACCAAAGATGTGGTGATGAATGGTTACACTATCAAAGTCAAGTTTTGTGATACTTGTAGACTGTATCGACCTCCCCGTGCGTCACATTGCTCTATCTGCAACAACTGTGTCCAGAGATTTGATCACCATTGCCCTTGGGTGGGTCAGTGCATAGGCCTTGTAAGTTCCTTTAATTACATGATGAGTTCTTGTAAGACGGTTTTATACAAGACTTTGTGCTTCAGTTTTCTTCTTGTCCCATTTTTAACCGGAAATATTCAATGCTTTTGCAGCGGAACTACCGATTCTTCATTCTGTTCATATCATCATCAACATTTCTGTGCATATACGTTTTCACATTCTCCTTGGTCAACCTTCTCCGGAAAGAGGGGCCGTTCATGGATTCAATGTCAGACGATATTGTGTCCGTAATGCTAGTTTGTTATTGCTTTGTCATTGTCTGGTTTGTCGGTGGACTTACCGTCTTCCACTTCTATCTCATGTCAAGTAACCAGGTAATTATCTTAGTGCTCAAATGATAGTGTTTGAGTCATTTTGATATAAATAGAGCAACAATGACTGTATTGATGTTGACGGGTTTTAATTCAAGTCGGGAGTATCACGCCTTAATTGATACTCTCTCCCTCTATTCATTTCATTTCCATACTTTTGATTAATATACTTTATACTGCTCACATATGCTGAACAAACAAACATATGAAAATGAAATGAATGAAGTATAAAATAGTTGAAGAATCATGTATCCTTTAATTACATTTCTGATATAGTGTATTTTCCAAGGCAGACAACTTATGAGAACTTCCGGTACCGGTACGACAAGGACAGAAACCCACACAATTTAGGAGTAATGAACAATCTGAAACAAATATTCTGCACAAAAAGACCACCGTCAGCAGTGAATTTCAGAGAACTAGTACTTGTGGAAGATGTAATTCTGCCTGAAACCCCAAGTACTTACCATGGTGGGTACATGGGATTCAGGAAAAATATGGACATGGAAGTCGGAAATCAGAACGTAGCCAAGAATGGAAGTTTAATGGTTTCGGGGATTTTACCCAACTTGGACTATGCTGGTATTGATGAGAAATTGAGGAGGATTACTAGCCAAGATGGTGCAGTTGACCTGTTTCTCAAGAACCCAGGAAATGTAAGGTCAACTAAAGCAATGTAATGCTCATCTTTGAATTGTTTTTTGTGAGTTTGATGATAATATAGGATTATTATAGGTTATTTAGAAACAATAGAATACATTGAATTTTCAGGCTAATTTGGAGTTTTGATTTTGCTGTATCTACATTGATATGTTCCTAATCTGCCCATACCAAGATTATTCTCATCTCAAATTTGCATCTCTTTTTTATCAAATGCGTACAATACAAAGGGAAGCGTGGATTTGAACTTGTGACTTATCGTCCATAATACATCCGCCTTAGCCACAAAGATATATAATTCACCTTATTGGATAGTTTGAGACTTGGAGTACCCAGTATTATGTTCAGCAAAGCCTGTTGTTGTTTCACATGAGTCCTGAATAACTCACAGTTTGAGAGTCACACTACTCAATATCATGAGGACTGAGGAGGCATGCTACAACTCTACAAGATCAGGCTACTTTCCTGCCATGAGATTGGCTTTTGCGCCGGATACATAATTGCCATATTGAATAAAATATTTTCTTTTTTATTAAAGAACATGATAATAAAAAGGGATATTCTCTCGTGTACCCTTCAACCTTTTTATTTTCTATGATATACCCCTCTTTTCATGCAAAAAAAATTTGACCGTCAATAACTCTTGGCTACAAGTTCAAAATACGATAAACTTTTTTTCCAAATTGACCGTCTTTAAGAGGTTTTCTGTTTGAAAAAAAAATTACCGACGTCTCAACTCGTAGTCGGGAATTATGGTCGGTCAAAGTTTATTCGTTAAAAAATGTTTGACTAACCATAACTACCTGCTAAGAGTTCAAAAAGCGATGAATTTTTTTTTCAAATTGAAGGCCTTGACGAGATAATTGGTTTGGAAAAAAAAAATTACCGTTTTCTAAACTCGTAATAGAGAATTATTGTCGGTCAAAGTTTTTTTTCGAAAAACGAGGGGTACAACGTAGAAAACGAAAAAGTTCAAGGGTATACGAGAGAATATCCCGTATAAAAATAGAAATTCTTCCGTTAGTCATCCCATAAAATACTAAAAAAAAAAAAAGGGGGATTTCGCATCTATTACTCCCTCCTATTCTTAATAACCCTCCCTTTTCATGGAGGGCACGAGATTTAAGGGAGGGGAGTATTATATGGTAAAATATTGTAGTGGGGTAGGAGATTGGAGAAATGAAAGGTATTATGTGATTAAAATAAGTATTTTTGTGGGGTAACGTGATTAAAATAAGTATTTTTGTGGGGTAAGGTGATTAAAATAAGATAAAGTATGAGTATTGTGGGGTATTGTTGTAGGGTGGGTGATTAAAATAAGTATAAAAGTTTATCAAATAAGGAAATGGGGAGAGTATTGTGAATAGATGAAAAAGGAAATAGGGAGAGTTATTAAGAATAGGAGGGAGTACAACCTATAACCTGAAAGTACACCGAAAAGTTCTTAAAAAATTTCTAATAAAATGGACTGTTTCTTCAAATGCAGTCCTTTTGTCCAAGAAATATCAAGAGTACACCATATTTGTTTTAGTTGACTACTTAGTTTAGTTTATATTACTGAAAATGAGGTTGCGTCATGCATGAAATATAAGAACAACCGGACCGCGTGAAGACATGTTCAACTAGTACGTTATGTCGTTATATCTTTATATTATGGCTTCACGTTTAGTTCAATTAGTAAATTATACAACTGGTTGTATGTAGTTTATGTACAACATTTTCAATGTTGTCGAGTTTTGTTATAAAGTTGTCGAGCTTTACTAACAAAATTGTCGAGTTACAATACAAAGTTATTGAGCTTAAGAGGAATAATTATTAAACTCAATAACTTTTTAAATTAGCTCAATAACTTATAAAATAGCTCGACAACTTTGTGTAGAGAACTCGACAACTTTGAGGCGGTTGTACAATGCTAATATACAACTGGTTGTAAGATAGTATTTGTGCGTTTAGTTGGTCTGAGTGTCCGACTAACTAACTTTTTTCCTCTATTTATTTATCTCATATTAACATTGTATCTTAGCGCTTGGAATTTTTTTTCCATATAGTCAATTAGTAGTCATAAGAGCATCCGCAAACGTGAGGCTTCCCATATCTTCTCTTTCCTTTTCTTATTCATCCACCTCATTTTCCACTAACTTTTCCATTTACCCTCCCCATTTCATAATTACATTTATGCAACAATGGGGTTCCCCAATTCACACACAAAAATTTGGGAACCTCCCCAAAAGTAACACAAATTGCCTTACTTTTTTTTTGGGAGCTCCTCTAAAAACAGTGTAACCCCAAATGTTGGGGAGCTTTGTGCAACAATGAGGAGCCCCATAATAGGAGAGAGAGGACATATGGGGAGGCACCTCCCCACCTTTGCGGATGCTCTAAGGACATTACACTGGTAGGGAGATGTGAATTTGAATCTGCAATTTACTTTGTATTAATCGCTAGACTAGATTGTTTCTAAAATGAATGGTTACTAGTTTGAATGCCCGTGCGTTGCAACGGGGTAATTAACTTATTTATAATGCAAAAAAAAAAACGTTATAAGTTTTTAATGTTTACATATTATTAAAATATCTCTTTCAAAAAAACATAAAAGATTAATATATACGTGGATTAACTCTTATTTATAATCATATAATCACCTCACCTTATACTAATCTTTCGATATGAGACAATTCTACTATTTATAAGTAATATATTCACAAAAATTGGATTTTTTTTTCTGATGTGGGACAATTCTAATATTTATACGTAATATATATTTATCAAACCTGCATTATTTTTCAATGTGGGACAAATAACATACTCAGAATTACACCATTTTTTTTGCACTTGGTTCGACATCCAACCAGATCTCGAATACCGAATACAGACAATTGCTACTCATTATATCTAATAGTTATATTTAAATTTAATAATATGATCAAGTACTCTCCATTAATATTTGTACGTTGTTTTTTTCAAAAAAAATTTAACATAATTGAGATACGAAAATTTCTCGTGGTACCCCTTAATTTTGTTAGATTTTCCATGTTACCCCTACTTTTTAAAATCTGCCTATGGTACCCTTCAGGTTCCATTTTTTTGCCCATGGTACCCCCTAATGTAAAGGCTGTTAAATGGACGTTAAGTTTGATGACGTAGCAATAAAATAACAATTAAAAAATAATACCCCCTTTATTGTTTTAATGGTACGGATATCTCTCTTTTAAATGCAAATTTAATTAACTATATCATTATAATATTGAAAATTTCTCATGGTAACCTTGAACTTTAATAGATTACACTTGCTACCATGGATGTTTGTTTTCTATTTTTTTTTATCATAATTAAAATATGAGCAAATGATAAGAACATATACTCTAATGATAGAATATTTTTTAACACAATTCTAATTATATTATTTAAACATAGTATATTTACCACACCTATATTATTTTTCAATATGGAACATATAAAATCTATAGGTAGAAAATATAATGATATAAACTTTTAAGAGCTCTTCAAGACAATACTTAAGCGACTCAAAAGATTTTGGGTTGATGCCTAAATTCCAAGGATGTTCATAGAATCACCCACCTTTTGCTATATTTCGATGTGGAAAAATTCTATTTTTTATATGTAGTATATTTATCACACCTATATTATTTTTCAATGTGGGAGATATAACATACTATGAAATACACCATCTTTAATATGTGCAAATTATATGAAATCTATATATACTCTAATGATATCATTTCTTACCATGAATCTAATAATATTATTTTCATAAGTTTTTTACCGACATTATTTTGTCAAATGAAATTAAAAGTTTTTATATAAAAATTAAGAAACATCACTTGAATATAAAATAAGAATACATAGTATATACTATAATAACTAAAAAATTTTCCAAACATTAACTTAGGTTAGAAATCATTATTGTAGAGACAGTAATACAAACTCTTTTAAGAGTTATCTCTGACAATACTTAAGGGAATCAAAAGATTTTGGGTTATGACTTCTATTTATAATCATAAGATCACCATGCCTTATGGTAATCTTCCGATGTGGGACAATTCTAATATTTATACATAGTATATTCGCCACACTTACGTTACTTTTCAATGTAGGACAAATAACATACTAAGTACACCATTTTTTTTGCACCTACTTTAACATCAACCCGATTTAATAATGAGAAAATACAATACAATACAATACAATACAATACAATACAATACAATACAATACAATACAATACAATACAATATACACTCTAATGATAGCATTTTTTTTGTCACAATCTAATTATATAATTTTCATACGATACTTTTTTTGCAAATGAAATATAAAGTTTTTATATCAAAATTATAAACATCACTTTAATATAATATAGAAAATGTATATATATGGGACATTTCTATTATTTATACATAATATATTCACAACACCTACATTATTTTTCAATGTGGGACATATAACATATTAAAAAGTCTATATCTTTTATATCAAAAAATTTTGGATTAATACCAAATTTCAAGGATGTCTCCTATTTATATTTATGAAATCACCCTACCGTATACTATTATTTCCATGTGAGATACATAATTTAATTATTTAAACGTAGTATGTACATAATGCCTACATTATTTTTCAATATGAAAGATATACCATACCAAGAAATACATGTCTCTTCTTAAAAAACCACTATTGTAAACATATTATTTTTCTTTGAAGGTAAAACCACTTAGTCTCGATCATTAGATATGGATCTCTACATCGTATATATAGCGACTCATTAACGCTCTATTACTGCATTCAGAACAACCATTAATAAAATCTTTAGTTTTGTATTGTGCCAGGAAACTACCATTAGTAAGACCTTTAGTTATTTTTTGATTTTCTTGTTCATGTTCTTAACTATTTCCCGGGTAGTTCCCAACGATTTCCACTTTATTTTTTATATCATATCGTAGATAATGATAGAAAATCTTAAGAGCTCTTTAAAACAATATTTATGAGACTCAAAAAATTTTGAGTGAATACATAAGTTCTAAATATGCATCCTATTTATAATCATAGGATCACATCACCTTATACTAATCTTTCGATGTGGGACAATTCTACTATTTATATGTAGTATATTCACCACATCTACTTATTTTCCAATGTGGGACAAAACATACTAAAAAGTACACAATTTTACGTATTAAGAAGTATACCATCTTTAATATGTGCAAATAATATGAAATTTATACTCTAATGATAACATTTTTCAACACAAAGCTAATTATATTATTTTCATAATTTTTTTAACGATATTGTTTTGCCAAATGAAATGTAAAAGTTTGATATAAAAATTAGAAATATCACTTGAATATAATTTAGGAAATATACATATTATAATAACTACTCCCTCCTATTCAATATAAACTTCCCTATTTCCTTTTCCGTCTATTCACAATAACCTCCCTATTTCCTTTTTTGGTAAGTGTTTGTGTGGTCCAAATTTAATTGTATGGTGAGGTAGTGTATTTGTGTGGTCCAAATTTATTTATATGGTGGGGTAGTGTGTTTTCTTAATTTTTGTGTCAAAATGAAATGTAAGGTTTATTGTGAATAGGAGGGAGTAAAAGATATTCCACTTTATTTTTTACATCAAAAATTATACTTTCCTAAATTGATTTTTGATAATGTGGACGCTCTCAGATCGCTCGAAAAAACTATCTTTTATATATATATATATATATATATATATATATATATATATATATATATATATATATATATATAGAGGAAGGATCAACTAAGGTCCTCTATATATTTGAGTCCATAAGTTCTATTGTGAGCCATTGGATGGAGGGAGATGGATGGCCAAGATCAACCTCCAAAAATGTGTTTATGTACTAATATCACTCATTCTCTCCTCCTTCACTAATCTTTCTAATTAATCACTAATTCACTATAACTTCTTTTCCTCTCATCCACTTTTCTCACATATCACACAACTCATCTTCTCTCTAAAACCCCCAAAAAAAAAAACCCAAAAAATCCAAATAAATAAAAAACCCAAAACCCAAATAAATAAATAAAACCCAAAAAATCCAATTAAATCAAAAAACCCAAAAAATCCAATTAAATCAAAAAACCCAAATAAATCATTCATTCTTCTCTTCTTCATTCACCACCACCCACCACTATCCCACCCGACACCACCCACCGCCCACATCCACCGCCACCTCCACCACCGCCGTCGGTAATTATATAAACTCGTTTTTTTTTTTTTTTTTTCCGTTTTGCGTCTCGGTTTATTTTCGTCACTTTTTTTTTTTTTTTTTTTTTTTCGATTTTGTGTTAAATTAGTTGTTTGGGGTCGGTTTATTCTATTTCTTAATTTTTGTTAGTTTTTGTTGTTATTTATTCTTTTCAAATCTATTCTTATTATACGTTTTTTAAATAAAAATTTCGGGTTTTAAATATCGTTTTTTTTGGTGATGTACTCTTTTTCAACTAAGATCTACTAAAATATTGACTAAATTTATACAAATAAGGACTAAAGCTATACAAAAATTGACTAAAGTTATACAAAAATGAACCAAAGTTATACAAAAATAGACCAAAGTTATACAAAAAAAGACTAAAGTTATACAAAAATTGGACTAAAGTTATACAAAAAATTGGACTAAAGTTATACAAAAATTGGACTAAAGTTATATAAAAATGAACCAAAGTTATACAAAAATGAACCAAAGTTATTCAAAAATCGACCAGAGTTATACAAAAATGCACCAAAGTTGTACAAAAATTGGACTAAAGTCATACAACAATGGACTAAAGTTATACAAAAAATTGGACCAAAATTATACAAAAATGAACCAAAGTTATACAAAAATGAACCAGAGTTATACAAAAAATGCACCAGAGTTATACAAAAAATTGGACTAAAGTTATACAAAAAATGAACCAAAGTTATACAAAAATGAACCAAAGTTATACAAAAATGCACCAGAGTTATACAAAAATGCACCAGAGTTATACAAAAGTTAGTCCATTTTTGTATAACTTTGTTGCATTTTTGTATAACTCTGGTGCATTTTTGTATAACTCTGGTGCATTTTTGTATAACTCCTGTTCATTTTTGTATAACTTTGATTCATTTTTTGTATAACTTTAGTCCAATTTTTTGTATAACTCTGGTGCATTTTTGTATAACTCTGGTCCATTTTTGTATAACTTTGGTTCATTTTTGTATAACTGTGGTTCATTTTTGTATAACTTTAGTCCAATTTTTTGTATAACTTTAGTCCATTGTTGTATGACTTTAGTCCAATTTTTGTATAACTTTACTGCATTTTTGTATAACTCTGGTCGATTTTTGAATAACTCTGGTGCATTTTTGTATAACTCTGGTCCAATTTTTGTATAACTTTAGTCTTTTTTTTTTATAACTTTGGTCTATTTTTGTATAACTTCAGTCCTTTTTTGTATAACTTTAGTCCATTTTTGTATAACTTTGGTCCATTTTTGTACAACTTTGGTTCATTTACTTTGGTTCATTTTTGTATAACTTTAGTCCAATTTTTTGTATAACTTTAGTCCAATTTTTGTATAACTTTAGTCTTTTTTTGTATAACTTTGGTCATAAAATGTATAACTTTAGTCATAAAATGTATAACTTTACTCATAAAATGTATAACTTTAGTCGTAAATAGTAAAAAAATCAAACAATAAATATGAAAAATATGAAAAAAAAAAATAACAAAAACCAAAAAAACTCATAATAACAAAAACAAAAAACCAAATAACAATAATAAAACCAAAAAACCAACAACCCAACCCAACCCGAAATCTGAAATAAACCAAATAACAATAAAAAAAACCAAATTTAAATATCGTGTGTATAACTCTAATGCACGCAGTGTATAACTTTAATAGCCAAGATGTATAACTTTAGTCCAACAAATCAATTTTAACAATAACAACCAAATAAAAAAATAAAAAATAAAAACAAAGAACACAAACAAAACAAAAAACAAAGAACAAATACCAAAAACACATAAACAAAGACACAAACAAAAAAATATTAAACAAAACAACAACCCTGAAACAAAGACACAAACAAAAAAATATTAAACAAAAATATTAAACAAAAAAATATTAAACAAAACAACAAACAAAAAAATATTAAACAAAACAACAACATAAACAAAATAAACAAAACCAAAACCTGGGAATTGAGTGTTGGTGCGTGCAGTATAACAAAACAAAATAAACCACTGAAAATGAATTCCTAAAAATGAACCGACACAAAAAACAATGAAACAATTCCACCCTAAAAATTAACAACGAAAATGGAAACGAAAATGAATTCCTCTGAACCGCACGCACCCAGATCTGCTGTTAGGCGATGTGTGTGGGTGGTTGCGAGATGCGGTGGTGGTGTTTGGTGTCGTGCGGGGTCGTGTCGCGGCGTGAATGGAGGGAGTCAGCCGGGTTGTGAATGGTGGTATCTGGGGTGGGGGTAGGTGTGGGGTGGTTTCGGGTTAGAGAGGAGGGTGGCAGTCGGGTTGTCGGGTCGTTGTTGGTGTTGTTGCTGGTTGATTTCGGTGTTGTTGTTGGTTGTTGTAGCTGGTTGGTGTCGGTGGTGTTGTTGTTGGTTGTTGTTGTTGTGGTTGCGGTGGTGGGTCGGGTGTGGTGTCGGGTCGTTGTTGGTGTTGTTGCTGGTTGGTTTTGGTTTTTTTTTTTTTTTTTTTTTGTGTTTGGTTTTTTTTTAGTTTCAGTTTGGGTTTTTTTTTTGTTTAGAGAGGGTGGGAGAAAATGAGAGAGAAAGAGGGAATGTGAGAAATGAGAGAGGATGAGTGAATGAGGAAGTGAGTTGGGAGATTAGAATGGTGGTAGAGTTGTACACAATTAGGTAGAGTTATACACAATTAGGGAAGGAGATTAGGGAGGGAGATTTGTAGCCCTCCATTGAGATGTAATCTCATCCCTCCATCCCTTCCATCCAAAGGCCCTTATAAGGACTTAGGGCCTTATATGATAGGAGGACCTTATAAGAACCCTTCTCTATATATATATATATATATATATATATATATATATATATATATATAGAGAGAGAGAGAGAGAGAGAGAGAGAGAGATTTTATCCACATAAAAAAATGAGCAATTCTCTTAAGAGAGTCTCTCAATAAATTTATTGAGAAACTATGTTACAATTTTAAGAAAAAAATGTTACTAGAGGTAATTACATAGGTACGAAATTATTCTATCACGATCAATAATAACAAGGTTACGAAAAACAAACAAATGGAACGTAAGATTCTCTCAAAAACTTAGTCTCTCTCAAGTTTTGGTGAATTAGAATTGATGAAGGCAAGTGACCGGTGAAATGAATGACAAATGGATGGTTGTATCTTTTACTCGCTCCATTGAACAATTATCACCCCATTTAAGAGATTGATTTGCCATATCAAGATTTAGCCAATGTATGTTACTCGAATTGACTTACCATTTGTTGAGCCAAGAATCCTTATTACTCACAAGTCACACCAACCAACTTTTATATATCTCAAACCCTAATTAACATGCCGAACACAATAAGCCACAATCGGGAAAATAACTCGGTATAATAGACCCAAAAGACATCATACATAAAAATACTCTTGTTACATCATCTCCAAAATAACATTAACCACAAATGAGTAACCTAAATAACCTAATTCCTATCTACTTCAAGCAGACCTTACAAAATAAATCTGAACTAGAAAATCGATCGAAAATATCTGAATTGATAACCGATCGAACACTACCCGACTTAAGTAACGTGAATAGTACTTGAAACCCGATTCAATCTAAATCGATTTGAAACTTAATTGAACTAATTAATAACCGAATGATACCCGAACCTGAATATATCTAAACCGATAAAAACTAAACTGGGATTAACCTGGATTAGAAATATTTATTTTCTCATGAACTGATAGGCTTTGTCGTACACCTAATCAAAGATAAATTTCCCTAGACACAATTAATGTAGTAATAGGGGTCGAACACAAGGAGACGGGAGTTGCTAATTAGTTGTTAGGGGGTGAATTTTATCAAGGTCGGTAAATGTATGATTGCTTGGTTTGGTTGGTAAACTTGTGATAAAACAATAATAAAGGAATAGTCTAGGGAGGTCGGGTCACACATGCAACTTATGTAAATGCTCAAATTAAACATAGGAGTTGCTAATGTCACTAATTGTTTAGGCTTAAAGACAACCACCTCTCGGCCTTATTGTCAACCATAGATCGGGTCGTAGAGAACTCTCGTTATGTCAAGGTCATGTTTTAGTTTTTGTATTACAAAAGATTACAATATGTAATTAATACAAACAAAGGCACTAAAACAAAAATGAAAACAATATAAGACGGTTTATTACACCCAATCGAATCGTGTTGAACACACTTTCCTTAGAGTATTTCGACCCTATAGCCTTTGGGTATCACGAAATCTCTGTAGGATAAGACGATTCCTTTGTCTTAAGGCAAAGAGCAAAGAACAAAGAACAATAAGAGAGTTTGTTTTTCTTTATTTTGTCAAATACGAAAGTATAAGCAGAATGTTATATTCTGTTTCTACCCATTCAATCATTATATATGAGTGCATGATATACGTACGTACACACATATTTGGATAGAGGATAATGACGTTTCATGTAAACCAATGAAATCAAAGTTTAACTGCCAATTTAATGCTTGTCACGTGTGAAAACAAAGAAGCACACAACCCCTCTCGGGGCCATGACACCCCGATCGGGGACGTACCCGATTCCTTAATTGTCAAATTCCGCTTCTTAATTTTCACTAAACATGTGATATACTTTGATCCCGAGTATATAACCCCGATAGGGGACATAATATACTAGGACAACACTTTTATAGTGTCCCTTATCCATTATACACATGAACTCGATATACGATTATATGAGTATACACTCCGTATTTCCGACTCACATTATATCCATTACGAGCTCAAACTGATTTGACATAAAAAACCCGAATACACTTAAATGTAATGTGATCAAATCACCAACATTCCTCCCCCATTTAAGTGTATCCCTTGTTTCAAAATAAAACAACAAAGCAAACAATTCTAGGCATAAATGAAAGTGTCCCAAGGATTGAACTTCCACATTAGTATATTACACATTCCAAATATTCGAGAATCAAGGTGTCCCACGGATTGAACCTTTCAACCCATATTGAATACATGAAGATAACATACACATAGACTTAATAAACTCTTACAGTTACAAACTTGACGCTATTGACCGCCTTGTGTCCATATCCTTTCATGAGAGTATAGCAAGACAAGTCCAAGCCTCTTGAAGCGGCTACACTTCACACTCACATAGGTGAATCTTTCATCGTGCACCTGCAAAATAATCTTTGTCAAAGATTTCATTAAGAGGTATTAAACTTCAACCTCTTGTCATGCAGGTCATGCACATACCTTTCGGGATTATAACATGTGCCTCAATCTTCCATAATAAGCCTTCCACATTGAACTTAGCCTCTAAAATTTGTTAGAGGGAAGTTGGGTATATATCTTATCATAAATATCTAGACGGACTTTAAACCCATCCCGATTACCGACTTTATAACCAAGTCCTTAGCTAATCCCTTCGTCAAGTGATCAACCAAATTATGATGTGTCCTCACGAAATCAACGGAAATAACTCCTTGAGTAATCAACTCACGAACCACGCTATGTCTAACACCAAGGTGTATAGACTTTCCGTTGTAAACTTCACTATAGGCCTTAGCTAAAGTCGCCGAACTATCACAATTGATAGAGATAGGAGGAATAGATCTTGGCCAAACCGGAATTTCATAAACCAAATTCCTTAACCATTCCGCCTCTTTACCGGCTGCAGCTAAAGTAATGAATTCCGACTCCATGGTTGAACTTGTTATACAAGTTTGCTTCTTAGAAGCCCATGAGATAGCTCCTCCACCAAGCAATAAGACCCATCCACTAGTAGATGAATGATCTTCCATGTTGGTGATCCAACTAGTATCGGAATACCCTTCTAAGACCGAAGGAAATCTGACATAGTTCAAACCATAATCCATGGTTTGCTTCAAGTATCTCAATACACATTTTACCGCAACCCAATGTTCAAGACTAGGATTACTTGTGTATCTACTCAACTTGCCAACGGCAAAGGCGATGTTGGGTCTTGTGCTTGTCATAGCATACATCAAACACCCAATCACTTGAGAGTAATCAAGTTGTGAAATAGCTTCACCTTTATTAGGCATAAGCTTAACACTAGAATCCATTGGAGTGTTAACCGGAGAACAATTTCCATGATTGAATTTTTTTAACACTTTCTCAATGTAATGAGATTGTGTCAAAGAGAATCCCTTTTTCTCACGCTTGATCTTTATACCAAGTATCATATCTGCCTCACCCATGTCTTTCATGGCAAAACTTGATGACAAAAAGGCCTTAGTAAAGTCTACTTGACTTTGGTCGGTACCAAATATCAACATGTCATCAACATATATATAGACAAATAATGACTCCATTACCGTTGTCATCAAATTTGTTATACACACATTTATCCGACTGATTTAGTCTATACCCATTAGATAAAACAACCTCATCAAACTTGTGATGCCATTTTTTAGGAGCTTGTTTAAGTCCATACAATGATTTAATTAATTTACAAACCTTATGCTCATTACCAGGCATAATAAATCCTTCCGGTTGTTTTATATACACCTCCTCTTTAAGCTCACCATTCGAGAATGCCGTCTTGACATCCATTTGATGGATCATTAGATTATTAATTGCAGCAAGTGCAATCAACAACCTAATAGTAGTAATGCGAGCTACGGGAGCATAGGTATCGAAATAATCAATCCCTTCCTTTTGTCTAAAGCCTTGGATAACCAATCTAGCTTTAAACTTGTCGATAGAACCATCAACTTTCATCTTCTTTTTGAAGATCCACTTGCAACCTAATGGTTTACAACCACGAGGTAAATCCGCAAGCACCCAAGTGTTATTGCCCATTATGAAATCCATCTCATCATTCACCGCCTCTTTCCAAAAGGAAGAGTCATGAGACCTCATTGCCTTATCAAATGTCTTAGGGTCCTCATCAATGTGAAAACAATATGGATAATAGTTTTCACATCCATCCCTTGAACCTTCAACCAAATAGGTATGAAAATCGGGACCAAAGGATTTAGCAATCGTTTTTCTCTTACTCCTACGAATTTCAGGTGTTGCTTCTTGAGTTGTGACATTGTCACTTCCCTCAATAGCTCCACTAGAACTAGGTACTAGATCCCTTGGCTTCGGTATTGATGAGAAATGACTCTCATCAAATATCGCATCCCTTGACTCAATTACGGTGTGAACCGAAACAGAATCATTAGGTTCAATTACATAGAACCTATAAGCCTTTGAATGCGCAGCATATCCAATGAATATGCTATCGATGCCCCTTTCCCCCAAGGTTTTAATCTTGGAATCGGGTAGTCTTACAACAGCCCGACAACCCCAAACTCGAAGATAATTCAAGTTAGGTTTCTTTTTGTACCAAAGTTCATATGGAGTGTCTTTATTCCTTTTGTTAGGAATCCTATTTAATAAATATCAAGCCGTCAACATGGCTTCACCCCAAAATCCGTCACTCAAACCAGAGTAAGACAACATGGAATTAACCATTTCTTTTAGGACTCTATTTTTCCTTTCCGCTACACCATTTAATTGTGGTGTATAGGGAGGAGTTACTTCATGAATGATACCACTTCACTCAAAATACAAAGGATCATAGTATTCACCACCTCTATCGGAACGCAACCTTTTAATCAAAACCGATTGTTGTAATTCTACTTCATTTTTAAAGACCTTAAACTTATCATTTGCCTCATCTTTAGTGTGAAGTAAAAATATGTAACAAAACTGACTATAGTCATCAATGAAAGTCACTACATATTTTTTACCACCTAAAGATGGATAATTGCGAAAATCACATAAATCACTATGTATAAGTTCAAGCACATGTGAGATCCTAGACACATTACCAAATGATTGCCTTGTGATTTTTGTCAACATACAAGTATTACACTTATTAATGTTCATGTTAAATGATGGTATTAAACCATCTTTAGACATAGTTTCCAATCTTTTATAATGTACATGTCCTAATCTCACATGCCAAAGATATGAAGTATCATTCATAGAGGAAGATAAATATGGAACTTTCATTTGGAACAACATTTAACATAAACATGCCATTACAATAATAACCAAATCCAATAAATACCCCATGTTTAGATAAAACATACTTATTAGATTCATACACTTGTTTATAACCAAGTTTACTTAAACAACTACCGGATACAAGGTTCTTTCTAATTCCGGGTACATGTAATACATTATTTAATTTTACAATATTTTCGGAACTAAATTCCAACACCACCATGCCACGACCAACAATAGGAGCGGTAGACTCGTTGCCCATAAATAGAACGGATCCATCCTTCACTAGTTCATAATCCTTGAACCAATGTCGATCCTTGCAAACATGATTGGTTGCACCCGAGTCAATCCACCATGCCACTACATCATCCTGCACATAAAATGCCTCAGAAATTAATGGTACATAATTCACAACCGAATTAAAACCAATGTCTAAAATCTGACCTTGATTAGTAAGTGGACCTTAGTCATTAGACCCTTGTCCTCCTTGGCTAGTACTTGCACCCTTTTTCTTTTTGTGCTTTCCAACCTTGCAATTTTCTTTCAAATGGCCGGTCTTTCCACAAATCCAACAAGCACCTTTCGGTGTCTTGTTAGACCCATCATTGGTGTTGTTAAAAGGGCGTTTTTCCCCCTTAAATTTGTTCTTGAAACCCTCTCCCTTTTCCATCATATTGACGGAAGAGGATCCCATGACATCCTTACCTTTTCCTTTACCACCATCTTGCGCCCTTAGAGATTCCTCTATGCGCAAGTGGCTACCAAGTTGAACAAGACTCAACTCTTCCTTTTTGTGTTTAAGCATATGTTTAAAATCCTTCCAAGAGGGAGGCAATTTGTCTATTATACTAGACACCGAGATAGATTCATCCATCTCCATCTTATGTTGTGCAAATTGTCCCAAAATCCGGAGCAATTCATTATATTGTTCCATTGCCGGTCTAGAATCAACCATTTTATAATTCATGAAATTTCCAACAAGGAATTTCTTACTAGAAGCATCCTCATCCATATATTTAGACTCAAGTTGATCCCATAATTCTTTAGCGGACTCAACATTTTGATAAATGTCAAAAAGAGAGTC